>NW_028277168.1:18710312-18866250 GCF_051122295.1 Plectrocnemia conspersa
TATTAATTGCCTCAATTTTAACATTTAAATATTTTATTTTTTATGTTTTTACTGAATAATTAGGGCGCGTGTGCGTGAGGGGTGTTTTTAACCCACCTACACAATTAATTTAGTGGGCAATCTCACGATGATTTCAAACAAATTAAAAGAAATACCAACTCGTTTCAATTGTAAGGGCTAACTAAAAATATTAAATCCATTTGGTACCCGTACATTTTTATCATAGAATAATAAAATTTATTTATTTTTTACCACATATGTGGTAAAAAAGAAATAAATGAGATTTGTATTATTTTAAAAATATGAGCATTTATTATTTATTACTAGATTATTCGAATTTCCACAGGCTCCCCCCTCCTCTTCTTGGACTGAAAGTAGCCAGATGCACTTATACTTAAAAATATATTATTAAAGTAAAAAATCATAATATATAAAAATAAATAACTGAACAGTGGCTGAAATTACAATTTTTCTAAATTAAGTTCTTTAATGCTCAAAAATATTCGTGTTTTGGCCAAATTACGCAGACAATTTTTTTCATTATTAATTTTAAATTACTAATTTTGGATCATATCGAAAGTTTACATGCATCGTGCGTATCCACTATATGTATTCGCGTGGTCTACGAGTAAACATAATCGGAGCTCCTCTGCCTTCGTGAACGCATAATAAATAATTAGAAGCAACAACAAAAATAGCGTTCGCCATTATCGATACAATTTAGAATTGTAGATATATAGAGAGAGACGAGCGGCCAAGCTAGCTAGCCGGCCTCAAACGTTTCGTCCTTTTCTATCGCACTTTCACCGACACCACCTCTCGCTCGCGCACTTTTTCATAAAACGCACTGGCAGACGTCGGTGTTGCCATGTGCAACTTTTCGCATGTTTGAATATTCATTAAATTTTAATGAATATTCAAACATGCCCCCCTAGGTCTTTTTTAAAAGCAATATATTCATTTTTTTAAATAGGTCTACATTCGATTACATAAAGTTTTGACTAATAAGGAAATTTTAATAATATTTTTATGCTGTTAAAAATATCCTTAATTACTAGGTTATTGTCGTAATTTAAAGTTTAAAGAGTCTTACTTACTCATACATATATTCCGCAATAGTAGTATATACTATATGGTATAAGAATTAATTTTCATGAAGAAATTTTTAAAATTGCAAAATAAATGTTTAACGAATTTTAAAAGCAACCAAAACATTTTTTATTTTGTCGAAGAACCAAATACCAAATTAAATCTAAAAAAATTAAAATCCAGAGAAAATGTCTAACTACAAAATTTGATGTATTCGGAATGACTGATAAAAGACCCTAATTTTACAACTAAGGGATGCCTTGACTACGATTAAATCTACTTAGTCTCAAAATAAGTACAGTTTATCGGTTGCAAATAAGTTGATAACTAAAAAACATACTATTGGTATATGGGCTAATCAACCTTTTCCAAAACATTAAAATAAATTAAATAAATTAGATACATTTGTAGATTATGTTATAATATATTTAATTTAAAAATAAATTTTATGTTTTTACTATATCTATATAAATGTATACATAATCCTTTAAATACTAAACAATGATAAATCGTTGTTATATACTTACATGCAAATGTATTTAGTCAAATAAATTCTAATGATCATTTTTAATGTCGTAATGCTCGTAAAGGTAAATGAATTCTGGAGCTTGTTACTATGTTGGTGTGTTAATGCTATAAAATATATTTTTTATACATATTTATTTTATTGTTTCTTATTATACCAATGAATATGAAACCGGGTAAAATTTTGAAATAAAAACATCATAGCAGCCGAATGCTTAAGTTGTATTGATATGTAAGATTTGTATGTTTTTTAATTACTTTATCTTGATTAACACAATATAATATAATCCAGATTCACATATGTAAAATTAAATATAATGTATATTGTATCAAGTATCTAAATAATACATATATTTGTCTCTGTGATCTTTTTGATTTACGCTGCGTCCTCCTCTAATTGAAAAGAACATACGTGTATGTTGATACATATGTACTTTTGTCTTCTAAATATGCTAGATTCTCACATTTGCATAGGTCTATATAATGTTGCTTTTTTATTTTTTAAAAAGGTTTTTATTTTACACTTTTTCAGAAATTATCTGATTTAATAAAACTTTGAAATATAATTTAAACATTCACATAAAAATAAACGTATAAAACTAATTATTATATTAACATATAGTAATTATTAAATAAATGTACAATAATATGCTTATAAATATAACTGGATATATTTTTACGTGATGATGGCTTCTATATTTGCAAGTTGCACAACAAAATGTGATATTTACTTTAATTTCATTCGTGGAAAATATTGTAAGATATTTTGGATTTTCTATATTATGTTGTTTTAACAGACAAAATTTCTATCTCTTCGTCCAGATACAATTTGTCTTCGTAGGTCCGCGAGAAAATTTTGAAGATATTTTTATACATTCGGCATTATTGCTTTCAGCGACAATGGAGTTGTATATAAAATTATAAATGCGTTTAAATTATTAACTACTTTAGAGATGTGATATTTTATTGCATTATTGAGTAATTTTTAAACAAAAGTTTAATAAACAAGTTAAAACTTAAGGCCATTGATATTCAAAATAGTTATTAAGCCTCCAATTAATGCGAATATTTTTAGTTATATATAGAATTATCCAATGCATCGTTTTACAATATTTTTTAACAATTAGTTAATTATAATGTCATTTTAATAATTTATTATGATTTTTAAATAATCAATATAATCTGAGCAATGGACTTATTGAACTTATGTTTTGGTTTTAATATATTTTTAAAGACAATTCTGACAATCTCTAATCACCCCCTTTTAATTAAAAAAGTAACACTATTGCGGAAGTTGCGTCGCGGCGAGCAATTTCATTACGAATTATTATAACATTCGAAAAACGCATTATTATTAGCGCTTGTTGCACAACGCGTTTACACGGCGTGATGATATTGAAAATGAAAACAAAATTTCTCTAGCGTGTGGCAACACCGGAGACAGCAAAGACGTTCATTGCACCCTGCGAGAAGGTGAATGACTCTTTCACCCGTCGGCAATAACGGCAGCCGCTGCGAATTTACTTTCATCCCTTTCTAGCAAAAGAAAATCTCAGAGTGGACGGCGCATTCTGTCTCACTTTAGTGCGAAAAGAAATTTCAATCGGTGTACACGCATACATACACACGCACGCACACTCTCAGAGCTGACTTGAAAACTTTGATTTCGTCGTTCGATGCGAAGTTTAATTTGAATTTTAGCCATTGCCATTATTTATATACACATATATAGATCGGTTAATAGTGATGTAAATATGCATTGATAAGGCAACACTAATTGGATTTTTATTAATATTTAAATTTGAACATAAAGTTTATATTGCGACTTGTAGAGATAACAAAAATTTTGTTTAATGACGTAAGTAAACAATCCATAATTAGTAATTAGTCGATTCAAACAGTGATGATATTTCTTGTGAAGGTATCACAAATATAGCCAACGGATATGCAGATTACTTTAAAACTGTATTTGATATTTCAAATGATCGCAACGTTTTGCAATTATCTGAATCATGGTTTACAACTTTACCGACTAGAAACTTTAAAAAATAGAATAGAGCTAGAAAAAGTATCGTATATCAACAACACGGATTTAGACCAACGTGTTACATTGTCATCGATCTTTTAGATATTCACTAAATAAGTGAAAAAAGCACTCGAAATGATTATATACGTAGGTTTTTGATAAAGAGAACCACTCGTTCATTCTCACCAGATACACAACTTGCTCACCCCGCTATGATCATGCTATTTTTCGACTAACATTGTTCTACATAATCCACTGTTCATTGTCAGTCGTTTGAAATACAACTCGTGTTATAAATCAGTATATGAACCTCCGAAGAATTTCTCCAAGAGATGTATGTATACATAAACCATTTTTAGCTTTTTTATAGTCTTTTAGGAAAAAAATAATAGTGAACAGGTAGGTTGACCATAAACATTAAATTTGACAGTGCATTCCTAACAAGTTTCAACCAGGAAAAAACGGCGCAAATGATCAATTCAGTTCTTGGTAAACTTTATTTCACACTGCTTGCAAACACTATTTAAGACCAAGGATGACCAAAGTTCTGCAGTCTACTCGATTGTTAAAACAATTATTATACCTAATAGTGAAACATAAATTTAGTGTTTAAAAAAAAATATCAACCTCCACAAACTTATGTAATAATATAATGGTTTTATTTTATACAAAAATATCATTAAAAACAAAACAAAAAATAAGACGCAAATCTTACAGAGCATCTACAATATAATACATCGATCTAAAGATATAATCTTTACTACTATATTCGATTCAGAAATCACTGTCAGTGGAGCGCTAACTTTGTCTTTAATATTCAAAAGAAAGAAGGAGTAGCAGGGCCGGCTGCGGACTTTGTTCCTATTCAACACGGTGTCGGAATTTTGTATATGTATGTGTTACAGTGTGAATTTCTAAAATGTATGCAATAACTAGTCAATGTATGCATTGCCAAATCCCTTCAGTTACAGTAAACACAAACAAAATTATGAACAATGTAACTAGATATTTTAGCTCTCACTGTTCAATGTTTGTTAAAGTATACAAAATGAAATAATTTTAATATTTAATAAGTAATTAAAACCATTTATGTAAGGGAAATATTGTTGCTACTCTATATAATCCTCCTTTTATGTAGATTTGTTGCAGAGTTATTCATGGGATGTTCACTGTTCTGACTAACGCTTAATTGATTGTCAAACACGATTGTCTGTCAAATCTTGTTCCTGGACGATGTAACTAGCTCACGTCAGAAAGTTTACACACTAACTAGTTAAATCATACATTATCTAGTAAAAAGTATACATGTAATGTAGCATTATAAGTTTTAACTAAAACTCATAGTTAGTGCATACTTTATATCCAATCATTGTATACTTTATCGAAATTTAATACATTAACTGTAACATATGCACAAGCAGCGCTGTTCAATTAGCGGCTAGCGAATTTATTTTTGCGATCCGCAATTTTTGTTTTAAAAATAAGATTTGAAAAAAATTATGTGCCAATGGGAGTTAAGAAATTAAGCTGACATTTTTAAATGAACAAAAATATTCAAGGTGATCTTTTTTGCCTGGGGCGCTGAATATCCTCGGGTCAGCTCTGTAAGTCATTTGGGGGAGGCAGGTGGTGGTATTGGGTGTACAACTTTCCAATAAGCACATCTATCCGACTTTTTAACCATCTGTCGGATAGTATTAATTTGTTCTCATCCGGGAACTCACAGTTCTTGGACGCATTGTGGTCTAGCCACTAATATAAATGGCTTTCTTCTGTGTAGGGTGCATAAAAAAAATCTGTTACGACCAGCACAAGTACATAAAATAACTAGTTGTCAATATTTACACAGTAGTAGTCGTGGCTCGTGCTAAAAGGATTTTCTACAAATGCACAAAAATTACGTTTTAGTTAATTCAAGGTGATTTTTCATTTAGGAATCACACAACAAATCATCATGACTCACGAGTCATATTTTTAAGAAATTAAAAAAATAAGTATTGATCGGCAAAAACCTAAAACTTACTTATGCATTAATTATCATTTTTCAATTTATCTACATAATAATGGATTTAATAAAGTACCATTTTCCAGTTTGGTAACAAAAAAAATAGTCTGAAATTTATACAAAATATTTATTCAACATATTTTATCACATACATTTTTCATTTTCCTTTTTTAAAGTTTTTGTCTTTCCCCCTCTTGAAATTTTTTTCGCCCCCTTTCTTGAAATTTCTCTCACCTCCTTTCTTAAAATTATTATCGCCTCCTTTCTTAAAACTTTTTTCGCCTCCTTTCTTAAAATTCTTTTCGCCCCCTTTCTTGAAATTATTTTGATTTCCTTTTCTGAAGTCATTATTTTGTATTTTATTATTTTTTAATGTAGCCTGCAAAGATATACATAGTTTTAACTCCATTTAATATATTCCAATACATATTGTTAATAAATTCTTTATTTACCTTTCCATATCCACTAAGCAAATCTTTGTTTGTTTTTAATCTTTGTTTGTTCTTCAATTTGTTTTCAAAATTTTTACTAGAGATGCACACTCCAACAGCGTTTTTACCCGCTTGCATCATTGCCTGTTCTGATTTTTCCTTTTCCATTTGCACAGCCTTCTGCTTTATCATTTCTTTATAGTTTTTATATTCATTTTTGGGAGGTTTTGCACCTATAAATACAATTAAATAGGATCAATAATAATAGGTATGATAAACGAGTTAAAAATACATACCTAAACTAATAGCTAAAGCAATTTTAGCTTCTTGTTTTTTTGCAGAATCAAAACCGTTGATTCCAAATTTAATAATTTCTCTTCTAGCACGCTTAATGTCAATGCCCTTTCTATCATCTTTAACAAGTGATTTTTTTTCATCGGATTCTTTTTCAGTATCAGTATTTGGTTTCTTACTCCTATACATACACGTTTTGAGGTTAAGTTTATAAAATATTACTTTATAACAACATGGACATGTGGAAAAACTGTTTTACCGCTTGGATTTATGCGTTACATATGTAACTATCTTGAATGAGTCTTCGGCATGTTTATTTACGGCAGCTGCCCTCGTGGGAACAAAAGCAAACGTCTCCATGAGAAAATGACAGCTATGAAGAAAAATTTAAATGTTGCCATTCCGAAAAAAAGTCATACTTAATTATCGCCCAAACATAATTTTAAGAATTACAGATTTGAATAATATATTTTTTATAAATACATATTTTTGCTTAATTAATTAATTGCTAAAAATATATATTTATACGAAAAAAAAGAATAAACACAAAATGGTTTAATTAACAAAATAAATAGTGATAAATGCTGTTATTATTGTTTAATATACTTCATTACACATATAAGGGGCTAGGACAGTGTTTCCCACGGTGGGGCATCACGTCTCAGAGGTGGGGCATCACGCTTCAGAGATGGGACACGTCGGCAATTATCAACTATTTCACACTACGGTTTAATTAAAAAAGAGGCCGGTGGGGCATATGACTTTTGAAAAGACTACGGTGGGGCATGGCATTAGGAAGGTTGGGAAACACTGGGCTAGGATTAAAATATTCAGATGCTATATTTTTATTTTTTAACAAAAGCAGTTAGCGGAAATAAGAGAAAAATGTATCAGCCACACAAATTTATACAAAGCGCAAATATTGTGTTGCTGTTTTAGTATATTCATTTAAAAATCTACAATATGACACATACCAGGTATATAAATATAAACATTAATAATGTTTAATACCTCATTACATAAAAAGGTTCGACCTATTAATTATTTATTACATAAAAAATAGATATGTCAATAGAAAGGATGGATAAAATATAGATAAAATTTAGGCAGAAACAGTGCGTTTCATTCTTAACGTCCGCAGTATTTGACAAAATCGTAAAAGCACGAGTTTTATACTTGATAAAAATGCCACTGTTAATATTATAAAACCCAATTTGTTTAAATTTAAATGATGTTCCGTTCTGGAGAGCTTCGGCTTACTTTTACTCCAATGTTAACTTTAACAATCTTATACTATATTAAACTGGTTTATACTGTATTGAACAGGAAAAAAACCAGGCGCATATTAGCCACAAGATGTATCGCAAGTTCGTTAAAAACAATATTTTCAGTTTTGGAAAATTATGCTTCGCTGTGTCATCATTTTGGATCGGCGAGTGTGAATAAAACTCGATACAAAAATGATCAATGTATGTACAATATATTGCACAGATAAATATATTCGTATTAATTTCTAATGAATCTTGCACTTATGTATGACATATTCAAATTATCGCTTCTTTCAATTACTCTTGAACGAAGACATATAACTTTGTACAAGCTTATAGATTGATTCATAGAACGATTAAGTTCATAAAAACAAGAAGGGGCTGAAAATTCTGGAAGCAGAGACCGCAGTCGAAGAAAAAAACAAATTAATTTCAAATAAGAAAGTCGTGACAAGCAACCTCGGCTAATTATTAATCAATGTCGTTAATAATATGAAAGAAAGATTAATATCAACGGATATCTTTTCCGAATTACAAATCCTCGAGATCAATGACTGGCCATTCGATATACTATTAGGATTTGGTCAACTTAAAATAGAGTCATTACGTAAACGATTTCAATTGTCTTTTCCAAAAACACTTAATACATTTAGAGAATATATTAATAATGGTTGACGTCACATACTGTTTGACTTGAACTGTCACACCGTTAATACAGTATTCAAAAACAATTGCATGTAGTTCTGCGGAATATGAAAATAGTTTTAGTTGTATGAATTTGCTTATTACAGACTTAAGATCGAACCTACTGATAAAATATGTGAGAAATTTAATGTTCGTTGAACTTCACGGTTCACTGATCGATATTTGTATACCTAAAAGTTACGTCCAAAAATGGTTAAAAAGTCATCGAACAGGCTCAGACACATAGACGTGTGAATGTAGATTACTAGAACACAAAGAGGATCCTGTATGGAAACTTTTATAATATATTTAAAAAAAAAAAAAATTATTTTAATACATATAAGATATTCTCTATGAGCTGAAAATAGCTCATTATTAAAGAATTTTTAATACAAGATATGTATGACCTAGCTCGATTTTGATTAATCACCACAATATTCATCCATGAGATTAGGAAAATCTAGGTAAACCTAATCTATGATGATTGATTGAAATTATAATTATTAAATAGTAACTAATTTCGATCTACCAGATTTAATAGAAATTTAAAAACACTATTGTCCCCATATGGGATTCGAACCCAGGTCTTTCAGGTCAATAGTTGGAGACTTATACGACCCGTCCATTCATGGTAGTCTTCTTGAAAATTTGTGGGTGAAAGTATTTTACAGGATGAGGGAGAGGTATGTATCTTTATTTGGGGATAAGAGAAAAATAGCTTATAGGATAAGAATTCACATTAGTTGATTGTAAAAAAATTGTTTTTATATATGTAAAGTTTTGATAGTATATTTTGGACAAAATTTTAATAGTGAGTGCATTTAAGTAAACTTTAATCTATCTTTCAATAACCTGTGATAGAAAAAAATATGTAGGTTTTATCGATGCAAGCTGCAATTGACTTATTTTCGTTTTTTTAGAAACCATAATTTATCCATATGATCTTACCGAAACAAATGAAAAGATGATATAAAATCATAAGAATATATTGTGTTAAAAAACTAAATAAAATACAGAACCACATTTTATCTAATTTATTATTATCACTAATCTTTACAAATAGAATTACAATTCAAAATCCTCCCGTCCATCCGCTATCCCATTTAGATCGGCAATGGTTCCTTACTGTCACACCGTTCATTCTACCAGGGTCATCCTGAATATCATTCCATAGCTGTATTTTACTATCTTCAGCAAATACTTCCTTCATTACGACGCATTCACCGTTTTCCTTCAAAACAGCGTATTTAATATCGTCTTCAGTCGGTTCGCCATAAGGAAAAGAGATCGGAGTGATTCTTATCAGAT
This sequence comes from Plectrocnemia conspersa, assembly GCF_051122295.1. Lineage (NCBI taxonomy): Eukaryota > Metazoa > Arthropoda > Insecta > Trichoptera > Polycentropodidae > Plectrocnemia > Plectrocnemia conspersa. The sequence goes on from NW_028277168.1 coordinate 18,719,943, forward strand.
GTTTTACTTCCCACAATTGCCAATTTACTTCAGGTGTGTTTTTGCAAATTGTAATAGTAGCTCCCTTAAAATAGTAAAATATTACGATAAAAAGTTAATAACAATAATTACATAATGTATACATTAATATATTATAGCTTACATTTCTGTGGATTCCATATTGCTTGAGAATATTTCTTTCTTTTGAAGTTGTGTATTTTAATTGTTTCACTCTTTCAATCCTGAACAACTTCGAAGGAACAATATCAGGATCTGGCTCGTCTGGACGACTGAGGATATATGTATATATATGATCGTAAATTTTTATCTACAATTTTGAGGTTATATAAAATTAGCCTACCGCGGAAAATATTTTGGACCCCCTTTAGGAGACTGACGCCATCCTGGATGTTTATATCCTTTGAATCTACAGAATTCTTGATTAGGCAAAGCTGCCTTCAGAAAAGAAGAAAAACCACGCAACATGATCTAAAATATGCGACAGAAACTGTCAAATACACACAGTGCTGCCAGTATTCAAAAATTTTAATTTGCGCTTTCACAGAAGTGTTTTTTGAAATATAATTTTCTATTCATTTACAGATAATTTAACGATGAAATATAAAAAACACTGTTTTTAATTTTATTTTTTCTAATATATTAATTTTAAATATTTCTAATATATTTTTAGTCTGAATAAAGTTAAAAATATATCAAATTTTTTAGGCTTTTATCGTATTTTGTAATTATTCAAAATAGTAAAACGTCAAATCAAATGTTTATTCTCTAAAACAGTCTTCAATCAATTTATAGGACATCTTATGAAGTAAAGTTTATCAAAAAAATTCTGAAAGCCACGCTTTGTGTCCAACTTTCCAACTGAGTCCCACATCGTTTGAAGACATTTTTTGACGATTTTTAAGACACTCACGAATCAACATGCGTAAAATAATAAAGGATGAGTCTAAAAAAAACAGATGCCATAATATTATTATGGCAAATACAGAAAATAGTATAATTTTTAATTGGGTAACAATATTTTTAATAGTTAAAAGTAGTAAGGATGCATTCGTGGCTATTAACATCGTTGCATGGTTTGGTTTTACACTTTTGACCAGTAGTGTTTTTTTATTATTTTTAGTATTTAGATATTTTGTAATTATATTTTTTTTTATAATGTATTTTTTTTGAGTAATTACAGTTAATCTGTTTATCATAAATATTTTATATTTAAATAAAATATTTTAAAATTAAATACATATTTAACTCGCTCGCGGGAGAAATAAAAATAGCGATCCTTATCATTTACATTGTGATTTTTGATGGAATGAAACTAAATTTTCTTAGATTATCTCGAAATGTTAGTTTATTGTTTCACTTACTAGTTATTTGCAGAAATATACTTTAAAGTTCAGTCACTGCTAAAAGTTGGACTACTGATTTATCTCATTTTATGTAGGTATATTTTATGTTTTATTGATATGAAAAAAAATCTACAATTTTTAAAAAATTATCTTTGAGAATAATCTTATATTTTAAAATTTTATTAGAAATAATAATAAATAATACTGAGAATTATATAGATTTATCCTGATATTTATTAAAAAATATTAATTATCAATTACAAAAATATATTTATTTTAGATCTCTTCATTAATCAGCAGGACAACATTTATAATTCTAGCTAAAAGAGGTTTAATGACATATGAAGATAAACCAGTGGATCCACCCCACAATTTAGTTAAGCAATCTTCAATAACGATAGTATTCTTTGTTGATTCTGAAATTGAAATACATTTTTTATTTGCACAAATTTGCTCAGACACTAAAGAAAATTGAATGTTACATACCATGATTTATATTTTCGCTATTTTGACAATTAGAAACATTCATAATTAAAAATATAATCGAACTTTCAACGCAAGGGTCCTCAATATCACAGATATATCTCAAGTCTTGTGCAATATTAGGTTGCAATTGTTCAATGTTTTTAACTATCATTATGAAATGGGATTTCAGCGTGTCCCTATATTTAGATATTACTTCTCCCCGACGCAGTCCGTTTAATATATTTGGTGTCAACATAACGGCATCGATGTTATCTGTCGATTTTGCTGTAATTAAATGTAATTAATATAAAATACCTAAATTTATTTATAAAAAATGCTTTACTCACACAAATGTTTGACTGTTATATTTCCTATTGATTGCGAAATTTTTAAGGCTGTTTCAGTTGTTTCAGAAGTTTGAAGCAATAAATATACTGCTTGATTTTTTTCATTTTTTGGATTAATAATTCCTCTGACACCTGATTCAAAATGGTACCAGATATCTTTATTTTGTTTGGAAAATATTTTTTTAATATTCATAAAGTCTAGCGATATATTCAACTTTAAAGGTACTTCTTTGTTAACATGTACTACTGTTGAGTTGAATGGACTGTTGTATTTATTGATTGCTGTTACTATAGCAAAAATAACAATTACAGTAGAAATTAAGAAAACCCTGAAAAAAATAAAGAAATATGAGCTAAAACATTTATTTTAAATTAATTTAAAAAGTGTATTAAGAATGTTGGATGGTACGAGCAATGGAAGAACTATCAAAAATTTTGGTCCTAGCCAATACAGGCTCAAATAACAGACGTTATCGTTATTCACGTAGAGATTCAATTATTCAGCAAAAATTGGTCTTACAGAGCTTTGATGAACTGTCAAAGCTGCTCATAAGCAACTTTACAAAATGCTTCATGGCATAGATACTACGTCGAGAAGATAAGGAGTTATACTCCAGGGCGTCTAAAAGAGAAGCATTTGGATATAAAATTGTATTATTGTATTGTAAACACACTCTTTTCGAGATACTTGGAGAATTTCATTTGAATTCTCTCTAACAATAATGGCCCAGCTTCGAGAACATTTCGTATCACAGTTATCCAACTCGTTGGTCACCAATATGGATGAAATTGATGGATGATCATTATATACGGAATGAAAACTCTACTCTAAAGGGTAAATAATTTTTATCATCGTAAATTTAGACCCCATGATACATCACGTTTAACAAATAATGCCAATTTTTGTAAGCAACTCACTGCACAGTACATAAGTGTACTGAGGACGATGACACCAGAACGCACACCGCCATTAGCAGTCTCTAGATGGCACGTCGTTGAGGATCTGTGTCCCCAGATAATGCGCTCCATAACTTGTGCCCCTGTAACCTTTTTATCAGTGGTAACTGGTGTGTTCTTATATTTGCGTTTAATATATGTATTATAAATAAAATGGCTTAAATTACGTCTCTATAAGCAAACCTAAGATCCGAAAATTTTAATCCTACAGACTCAATAAATTTTAACAAAACTTACAGAAAATATTCCTTATGATCTAACCATGTATTTTTCAAAATTATCATGAATTGCGTTTTGATGTGATTCAGTGACATTGACCATTCTTGTAATTTTCTATAGAAAAACAAATATTAAAAATATAAAGGTTATATAATATATATATGTAAGTATATATAATATAGTGATTTATATTAAGTTAATGATCACCTTTTCCAATCTTTAGCTGAATTGCGACCGCTGCTAAAACACAGAAAATACTCTAATTATTTGTAACATATTAACCATTGTCAACTATATGATTATTTACCGGTCAGGTAATAATAATTTACCTAGTATCGGAATCATCACCCTCGTTAGTTTTAGGCAAAACTGGTGCATTTTTACTGAAAATAAATTAAGAATAACTATTTAATTTTAATTATACAAAGTATACAACAGGAATATGAATTTAATCAAATTTACTCTTTAGAGTTGGGAACCTTGTCATTGCCTGTAGAACTAACATCTGTAGAAATGTTTTTGCTAGAAAATAGAAAAAAATTTAATTTGTGAATCAGTGCCGACAGTTCGACAATAAGTATCAGATAGGCATTATTAATATTTAAAAAATGGTTGAAACAACAATAATTTTAGGGTACAAATGTATCCCGCTTAGGTCTTGTGAAGGTTAAAACTGTGTTTTGAGAAAGATAAGAAAATGTGATTAGGCAGTTACAGTCAGGAGCGTCATTTCAGATTTATCCAAGGAGAGGAAAATGTTGGGTCAGTCAGTGGTCGTTTTTTTAATGCTAAATTATTAATTAATTCTTATAATTCATCAAGATTCATAGTATTTCACTAAATGACATGCATTTTTGGAGGATGGGCAAATACCCTCACCTTCCTGTTAAGAATTCACATAAAAGGCAATTAAATTGGTCCACCGCTGTCACAGTGAAAACGCTCGGATATCTAGTGTTCATATTAAGACTTTTATTACAATATTATGACTCACAATAAGTGAGAATCGAATGAAGGAACCAAATAAACCAAATTTTGACCAATAGGAGAGCGCAAAAAACAATTATCCCTTCTCAGAAGTCAAAAACCCACGTCAAAAGCAATAAAATCGTGTCAGTGCCATCGCAGTGGGAACGCTCATTACCGAGCGTTCTCACTGCAACGGCACCAGCATGATTTTATTGCTTTTGACGTGGATTTTTGACTTCTGAGAAGTGTTAATTGTTTTTTCGCCCCTCTATTGACTAAAATTCGATTTGAATACACTTTGACCAATACTCTCATATCAGAAGTCCACAGTAATATTGGTAAGGATAGCTATCATATTTTTAAACCTTAAGGCTGCATGTGGCCTTTTGGCTCCTTTGGTACGGTCTTTTGACTGACGCCAGAATTTATTTATTTGTTTTTTTTTTAAATAAAAATATATTTACATATATTTCCTTCGATCAAAGAGTTATTCGTAAGCTTTTGGAAAAAGAGCGTAATCAACCCATGATATGTTCCCAAAATTTCTGGTACTGTTTTGAGGTCATCAATTGAAATTTCTTGAATGCGGCCTTTTATGTTTGGAATTAACTTAATGTGGCCTTCTGACGTGAAAAGGTTCCCTACCCCTGCTGAATTGCAGACAAACTATGGGGCAATATATAATACAAGATGTGACGTGTGTCTATACTTCTTCTTCGTGATAGATTCGATACTTTGAGGGATAACCCGAGAATTTCTAGTTTAGAATCAGGGACATTACTTCGGCTTTTTCGGCAAAATTGGGACAAGCAGTGGTCATTTTTGTAATATTTTGATTTCATTAAAATTCATAGAATATCATTATATGGGAGGGGGATCAACCCCCCCCCCCATCCCCTCAAATAACATCCAGGTTACAGTTACAATATTTAAGTTTGAAATAACAGCAACTATACAAGTTACAAACAGTTTTTCAATATGTGAGGTATAATCTAGAGCAGGCCCGGGCAAACATTTTTGATGAAGGGCCATATTAGGAATTCAAAATGAACAGTGGGCCACAAGTGAAACACTATTTTTAGATATACATTATTAATTATCATGAAAAGTGATTCTCAAATAACCAATAATTTAATGATACGAATGAAACTGTTTAACGTCTTTCAACATTTTTTTAATTTTGGGTGTTAATTTTATAATTAAAATTGCTCGTAAATGTTCATCGCTGATGCTTGATTATAAAGCGTTTTTATTGAGATTAATGATTGAAAATGTTTGTTCACATATGTAGGTTGATCCAAAAATAACTAACATTATTCGAGCTAAATCTTAATGTTGGTCTAATTTATCAGAATTAAGAGTGTGGTAAAATTAGCAGATTTCTTCACAATGGTGCAATTCCCTTAAATCAGTATCACACTGCAACTCAATAATCTCAAATTGTAGCTCTGCCTGTACACTATCAATATATATTGAAAATGGATCACGTACTATTACCAAACTTGTCTTAATTTTCCGGAAGTCGCCAAATCTTCGTGAAAAATCGTTACTCAAAGCGTTGATAATTTCACTTTTTTAATCAATAAATGTTTAAGGAACAACTTGAATTTTAATTGAAATCTATTTTTCATCATATCATGGGCATATACATTTTTCCCTTGTGACACGGAGTTGAAAGTATTTAAGTGTGTCACGATATCTAGAGCAAATGCAAAATCACAAAGCGTTATTACCAGTTAATTCGGGAAAGTCCATAATATTTTTGATTTTAAAAAATAGAAAAATGTATTTTTCAAGATCCCATATTTGCTGAAGCACTTTTCCCATCGTTGGCTAAGCCATCGAACTTGACTATAATAAGGAATATCTGTGTGCTCAGATTCAATATATTGAAGAAAACTAACGAGTTGTCTGTGTTTCAGGCCCCTCGCATAATATTTCAGAAAATCAAAACAGTCACATGGATTGGGTACTTGTTTTTATAAATACGATTATAACTCACAGTGGACCATAGTTTTCCCAGGCCTGATCTAAAGAAATAGCTGCCAAGTGGTACATAAGTCAAAGAGGTAAAGAAAGATCCACGAGAAATAAGCACTTAAAAAGCTTATAGAACATGTAGTTTGATAATCACATACAGGGCTTCGAACCGGAACAGAACCGAAAAGAAAATTGGTTTATTTCGGTTCGATTCATGTTCAAACACGCAGTCACAAAAAGTGCAAGCTACACAATATTCGAAAAAAAAATTATCATGAATTGTGTTTTGTTATGATACAGTGACATTGACCATTTTTGCAATTTTCTACAGAAAAACAAATATTAAAAATATAACCTAGTATATATAATCTAGTGATTTATATTAAGTATATGATTTTTTACGTACCTTTTCCGATCTTTATCCGATTTGCGATCGTTGCTAAAACATATAAAATACTCTAATTATTTGTAACATATTAACTATTGTCAACTATATGGTTGTAATAATAATTATAATTGTATAAGTAACATACTTTTATTACGCATGATATAATAATTTACCTAGTTATAGAATTAACACCCTTGTTAGTGTTAGACAAAACTGGTGTATTTTTACTGAAAATAAATTAAATTAAGATTAAACAGAAAAATCACAATACCGAAACAAATAATATGAACATTTAATCAACGAGTCGTTTTTTTCGCTGTCTGTTGCATGATGAGTAATTTTGCACAACACAAAGTTTAAAATAAGTCTCAATTTACGATTTCCATGTACATATGTATGTGCACAAAAATACATTGATATCTATTCAAGAAAAAAAAAAAGAAAGTAATAATATTATTTTCATAATAAGTTTAAATTTTACGGATAAAACTTCCTTACCAGACAATTACCACCATATGACAAAAACAGTATTAATACCCGTACTGATAGTTACCGTCGGCGGACTTAACAGGTAATATTAAATAATAATATAGCAGTAAGAGGATATGTTCTATATTTATTTTGCCTCACCTCTTTTTACAAAAATCATCATGATGGGCTTATTTACAGTTACAACATAAGTTTTAAATAACAGCAGCTGTATAAATTATAAAAAAAAATCTATTATATAAGGAAATAATTTAAAAAGAATGAGCTACACAAGTTGAAAAAGTTTCAAGAGATATAAACATTTAAAAAGCTTATTGAACATATGAATCATATACTGTATTTACCAATTCTGATTATCCTCATTATCTGAAGTAGCACATTCTGGCACATACCTATAAAAATAAATAAAAACTCATAGATTATAGAACCGCAATAGTATATTGGAAGAAAAAGCAAAATGGTAACAATTAACATTATGAGATACATCTCACATTTATATTCAATATTTCAGAGCATATTCACCTGTAACATTCATCTTCGCTTATTTCGTATCTAATTGATAACAAATAAAGATAAGTAATAGTAATATTATTGAATAAAATGAATATTTTTATAATTATTAAATATATTCACCTATAATCAGATTCTTCACTAATTTCATTGCTAATTAATAATAAATCATGCTTTTATTTACGTGGGAATAATTTAAAATTTAATATTATGAACCATATTCACCTAAAATCAGATTCATCTTCACTTATCAAATCACTATATGTATCAGATACAGAAAAATTTGCTTTTCGTGGCATATGACTGGAAAATCAGTAAATGTATAGATATAAATGGACATCATTTTTTAATAGTAAGCAAAACATAACCAATATTGTAAGAACTATGGCTTATATAATATTATACAGAAATTCTCTCATTGTTACATTTGAATACTATTATATAATATAAATACTTTACTTATTTTCACTATTAGTCTCGTTTGGATTAGAGCTAGGCATTTCGTGAATACTACGCCTGCTCCTAATTTTGTTAGGAGCTACTGGTGCATTTTTATCGGTCTGAAATAAATACACAATCATATTTTTTTAATTTATCGAATAAAAAGCATAAATATCAAAGTAAAAGATCGATGATTTTCAAAATCTAATCACATTAGGGGTTCTATTATAAAATCGAATGCTTAACAAATAAATTAAAGGTTACGTTTTAACTTTACTAAACATGTATTTTCCAATGTGGAATTTATTATAATTAAGAAAGAGCTATAAATTAAAATTTACATACAAATATAATACCGTGGTTTATTAACAGTACCTAAAAATACAAACACGCTTTAAACTATATAGAAAACACATAAAACGAAAGTAAATTGATAAAGAAAAAGTTACACACCGACAGCTCTGACATTGTGTTGCCACTGCAAAAAATCAAAATTACGAATTATTAAATTTTTTTAATTAGTAAACACTAATTTGATATTTGTTTTAATTTACTATTTTATACATACATATTTTTTAATCAGCTGACTTACAAACTATAGGTAATCACTAAAAACTGAGTTGAAGTTAAACAAAAACTGGGACGTCATTTAGTAGCATGTAGCCATTTGCACTCTTTGAATTAGGCCAGAATAATGCATGGCATTTAATAAAATACTATGAATCTTAATGACTAGCCAACTCCCCCCCCTCCTCCTGGAAAAATCTGAAATTATATCACTGATTCTAACCAGAAGTTCTCAGGCTATTCCTCGAAGAAAATCTAAAAAAACTGTTTCGAATTTAACCCGAGAATATTTGCGGAATTCATTTTCACCTGTAAATATATATTTTTATCAATGAAAATAAAATTTATCTGGCATTTTAATTTCAACTATTCCATACGTAGGAATATATACATTTACATACTTATCATTATTTAATTACATGCGATGTACAAATTTTATAGTGAATGTGTATTTTTCATTGAAGTTATATTTTCACTAGTGAAGTCTAAATACATTTTTACCAGTAGATGTGTATTTATACTAACAAAAATACAGTATAATTTGTAGGCGCTAGTAAAATTATATGCTGCTCGTCCATTTGCTGTTCAAACTCAAACCTAACCTATACGAATTAATCAAACTCTACTTGACCTAATGAAAGTTCTACTACTAATTATAGTTTTAGAACTTTCGCTAAGGCAAGTCCAGAATATAAACTGAGCCAACTTATTTTTCAGGGGAAAATAAGCAAAAGAAAAAGTACATACCTACATACATCGCTTCTCACATATTGCTCTATAGTTTGTCGGCATTTGGATATTACAGTATATTGAAAAAATATGATAGCTGTTATAAGAATGTTGGTTAAAGTATATTTAAACCAAATTTTGGTCAATAGAAGGGCGCAAACACAATTATTACTTTTCAAAAGTCAAAAATCCACGTCAAAAGCAATAAAGTGTCGGCGCCAATCGCAGCAATCCTAGTCCATGAATTAGTTGAAATCGTGTAATTTTACTAACTCCTGCTAGATAAATTATTTGTTCACTGGTAAAATATATCTACCGGTGAAAATATAATTCAATATGATTTTACTGAAATTTCATGTTTTAAAAAAATATTTTAAGGACAGATTCGACTTTTTTTAGATTTTATTTGAGGGATAACCTGAGAATTTCTGATTTAGCATCAGGAACATCATTTCAGATTTTTTCAGGTGGTGAGGGAGTTAGGCCAGTCAGTGATCGTTTTTTTTAATATGTTGATTTCATTAAAATTCATAGTATTGTGGTCTGGTGGCGTCATTGGCCCTTACTTTTGAAGAGGTGAAAGGTTATAGCTTCTTGATTGTATATTCGGCAGTCCGGTTGACGATCTGTGATAGGACGTTTGTACAGCGAACTGTACAAAGTGGCCCTTATGAATCTTCCGGTACGTTCTTGACGCGTGTTGACTGGGATCCTTCGACAGTCGTCGATATTTAACCTCGAGCGCGTGTCCTGGAGATGATTGCTTAGACAGGAGGCGAGGTGTAGAATCCGTGTAGTCCAGTGAGTGTTGCAGAGTCAGAAGTCCAGAGTCAAATGTGTATAATGTGAGCCTTTTAGCGACGCATTATAATTCCGGTCGGGTGCGCAACAGTATCCCCACTCCGCGCGTTGCTTGCGGTGGCGGGGGTGCGTTGTGGTTGTACAACGCCGCTTAGTTCGGGTGCACGGCTCAGCGGGACTTCACTTTCACTTATGCTGCGTCACGGACGGTCGTCTCGGGATCCCCATACTTTTTTGATATAGTTAGCGGTAAGTGTTTTAGACGCATGATAACTAATTATTTTTTGGATAAAATCGAAGATATTGTCATGGAAGACACGTAGTTCTAACAAGACGGCGCAACTTGCCACACATTGGGTGCAATGTTTGATATTTTGCGTGAAAAGTTCCCAGGTTGCATTTTTTCACGTTTCGATAACGTCAGCTGGCCGCCAAGATTACGCGATTTACTGCCGATGGATTTTTTTGTGGGGCTACGCTAAGAGTCGTATCTAGGCCGACAAAAAGTTATCGAAAGTATCGACTACTGTAAAAGGTTCAGAGGTAGCCATTTATTTGATATTATTTTTAATAATTAGGTAAATACGTCAAGTACGAAAAAGTACGAAGATATCCTTAAATTTATAGTTTCTTTTAAAGTTCTGAAACTGAATTTAAATAACCTATTATAAATATATTGTATTTTTTTTTAAATACATTTTATATTTATTTTTAATTGTATAATTGTTTCAGTCGTAAATACGAGTTCGGTGGATGGTCGCATTTCATCGTGTTAAGGCTCATCAACGGGGGCGAGACGAAGGGGGAGTACGTGAAGCGCGGAGCTGTCGATAGCTAGGGGAGGTGCGGCGAGAGGTGTTTGTTGGCCCCCAGGCCGCGACTGCGCCCTCGCACCTGCGCTTACGCCTCCGCGCGCTCGTCGCCCGCGCCGTCTGCGTGTAGCCACCCATTTCGACGCCGCCGAGGACACGGTGAGCACCCGACCTTGCGCCGTGCCCCATTTTAATTATTGTTTTTCCACATAACCTCAAAATTCCAACATACTAATGAATTTCACCTATCCGCTGCAATCGCGTTACGGATCGATACGTTTACGTTTTTAGCGATGATCTCACTGGATTGTGTATTTGCGTCGTCGCACTCCATCCCATAATTACATAATTTTGTGACACAAGTAGTTCATGCTGGCAAAAGTCATGTTATTCATAAAACGTGTCAATATCGTAATTCCCCAAACTTATTTTACCTCGCCACCCTTTTGGAAAACTATATCTATCTACTAGTTTGACAATCGATATTATCACATTAGATTTGACAATTCCATTTTATTGAGAAGAACAGAGAATTTTCCCCCTTAGCAATTTATTTATTTGTAGTGCGAGTTCCTGTACACTTCCCCACTAGAAAGCGACCATCGAACAATGGCGCTTTGCTGAACAAAGGGTTTAATAATACAGCTATTGGTCTAAATTATTTTCTCTCCTATTTGTCTAAACAAAACTCGGACTCAACCCAGAGACCACAGAAGCTGGACTTTTCTTCATTTAATCTGTATATTTATATTATAAACTATCAGGTTCATTCGCAAAAATGTATAACTTTGTATAAATTAACAAAATAGCAGTGGGGATAAAATAATCTCAGTTAAGCTACATTATGCTATATACGTTCAACTCGGTCCTAATGCGACAATAGAAGTTCAAAAATCTGTAATGGAATGGGCAGGGATGCCATTAAATTTAGAAAGTGTCAAATATGATTAAAAAAATTCCTTCCTGAAATCAATGTAGGGTAGTTCTTAGGAGTTGTTAGTGAGGATATTAGGGCTGCCATCGATGCAGATCTGAGATTAACGATGTAATAGAATTTATTATTATGTGTTTTCTTACTGGAATCTTTTTGTATGTTGTGTGAATGCTTTGAATCCTTGTAAATATAGTAATTGTTCACTATTGTAATTTACACAACACCATTGGTTTTCAACATATTTTTAAATGCACGGAATTTATTGTTATGAAACACTAAATATACATTTATGTATGTATATTATAATTACTTACATATTTATATATTTGATATTTGATTATATATGTCCATTTTTTTATATCTATCAACATTTCGAAGCAATTTTTCATATCAAGATATGAGTTTGAATTAAGTTTTTAAAAATCTCCTTTGTTTTTCTTTCACCCGTTTATTTTACATACTATAGGAATAATACCTATTTGTTAACCCTTTGAGTAGTGAGTTATTTTTTCGGCATATACATCGTGGGAGTGAGTTAATTTTCAGTTTTTTTTTTTTTTTTAAATTCGTTTTGTTTATTTTTTTCATCGATTATTATTTTTATTTATTGTATTATATTTTTTTTGTATTATATTTATTGATAAGGCAAATTCAGTGGCTCTCAACATTTTATTATAAGATTTATATTATTTATGTATCACATTTATCAACTTATGATTATTTTATTTACATTAGAGTAAATTTTAATATATTAGTGAATTTTTAGTTATTGATAAAGAAAATTCAGTGGTTCTCAACATTTTATTGCTTTTTATTTACATTTTACTTTTATCAACTTATGATTATTTATTTACGTCTCCCTTTTATCAACTTATGATTATGATCATTTTATTTCCGTATATATTGAAGTAAATGTTGTTTTATTGATAATGTTAATTCAGTGGTTCTCAACATTTTAATTTAAGCATTTTTTATTTATTTCTTACTTTTATCAACTTATGATTATTTTATTTACAATAGTATTTTTTTATATAAGAGTAAATGTTGCTTTATTGGTAAAGTAATTCAGTGGCTCTCAACATTTTATTGTAAGTTTTTTATTTACATCTCACATTTATCAACTTATGATTATTTTATTTATTTCTCAATTTTATCAAATTATGATTATCTTATTTACGTTTATATTAGAGTAAATGCTGCTTCATTGGTAAATTAATTTAGTGGTTCTCACCATTTTTTGTTTTTTTATTTACATATTACTTTTATCAACTTTTGATTATTTTATTTACGGTCTCATTGTTTTCAACTTATGATCATTTTATTCCCGTATGTATTGAAATAAATGTTGCTTTATTGATACAGTAAATTCAATGGTTCTCAACATTTTATTATAAGCATTTTTTATTTATGTCTCACTTTTATCAACTTATTATTATTTTATTTACAATTGTATTGGTTCTCAACATTTATTGTAAGTGTTTTACTTATGTCTCACTTTTATCAATTTATGAATTTTTTATTCACGTTATATTAGAGTAATTGTTGTTTTATTGATAACATAAATTAGTGGTTCTGAACATTTTATTGTCAGTTTTTTCATGTGAATAATGTATAAAAATATAAAAACAAGAGAGTAAAATATAAAAATCTATTATATATAATAATAAAGGTGTACATATAGGTAAAGTTTCATTATATAAACATAAAAAATAATCAGTTAGTTCTTCTTTCTTGCTCTGGGTCCACGAGTACTGTAATATTTTTTTCTTTGGTGTTTATCTTTTACAAGTCACGATATCTCATATGTGGAAAATTACATAGGTAGAATAACAAGAGCAACTAAAAATGTTATACAATTGGAATAAGTTTCCAGAAAACAGAAAATAAACCAAAGAAAATATCAGAGTGGAGAAACTTTACATACCCACGACTCTGCTTTCCTGTGGGAAATTTAGCATAATCTTTACGATTCGCTCTAATTGTGCCACAGGCGTGAGTTTTATTTTAGAATAAATAGTGCAATGCTGGACTCAAGTACCAGTTATCAATATATAATCGGTGCCTTTTTTCCAAATAATATGCCAGTATTGTTTTGACTACCGATCCTGAAATCCCAGTGGCTTTATCCACATCAATATCCGTCTGGCTTCCCGTGTAGACAATTATGTCAATCACAAAGCCAGTCTGTGCATCGCACAAGACAAAAAATTTTATACCGAAACGGTTTCTTTTTGATGGAATATAAATTCTGAATGACAAATGCCCCTTTCATAGTAATAGACTTTCATCAATACATAAGTTTTGGAAGGGGTAAAATGCGGCTTTATACGTGGCTTTTATTGGGTCTAATAGCGGACGGATTTTTTGTAAGCCATCATTGCCAACCAAACTAGTCAACATTATAGTAGCTAAAAATACATACATTTCCGAAATATTTGTATCTACCCATTTTTGCAGTTTAGAATTTGCACTCATATTTATGCTTATTTGATTAGCATATTTATTTGTCTCCGTTACAATATTATTCATAATTTCAACATTGAAAAAAAGGGTGAAATAGTAAATTTCAGTATCCCTTTGAAATGAAGACTGAATTCCAGATGATGAATTGTTGAATTCTAGTATCTGAGGGGAGAAATCACCATCTTCCCACTTTCGTTCCTCTCTTCGAGGACGTCGAGCGAGTGGCGATTCAGCCTCCTCTTCGGAGTCTGTTTCCTCATCTGAGGAATTGTTTAGATGGAGCACCAAGTCTTCTAAATCTTCCATCACATTTTCGTCTTCACTATCGATGAAAACTTTGTCTATTTCTTGATCACTCATTTTACGGGACATGCTTATAAATTTACGATTTTTACACGATACGGGAGAGAAATGAAATAATTATCGAACTAATTGTCGCGATCCGATACCAAAGCGTTCTCCGAAAAGACTAAAAAAAATATATATGCATTGTTGAGGGTTGATAAGAGTGGGATTTGACCAAAAATGCGAATCTCTTTTGTGTGCCTAAAAGCAATTTGTCACGTGCACAAAACCTAAATTGAAATGAGAAACACATGTTGCTTGTTCTCAAAACAAACTCATTGAAGATGTTTGATATTACTATGTAAATAAATAAATATTATTATAAAATAATAATATTTTTACATTTATTATTTTTAATTTTTTTACTTACGAACACCAGAGTTGACAAAACTGATAAGATTTTTTTGAAATTTATTTCCGTAATTATTTTTAAAATCTTGAATACGATATTTACTTCCATTTTAGGCCTGGAATCTTCAAAGAACATCTGTGATCCTGATGGTATCAATTCCAAGAATCACAAACAATGAATTTAGATTGTGTACATCTATTATACTATTTTTTTTCACTATAAATAAATGATATCCAGATATCATTGATATCCAAATATCATTGATATGTACTACCGAGATTAATAAATAATTGATCGACATTACAAAAATCTAAAAAATATAAATAAAATAGCGCATACGTAATATTCGCAATTTTTACGATTTTTTCACATACTAAATACTAATAATTATTATAATTTTATAATTTTATTATCGAAATATTACTGATAATAAATAGTATCGTCATGATAAATAATAAATAAATCGAATTTACAAACATAAAATAAAAAAATCGAGTGAAATGGTCGTGGACGCGTATGCGCGGCGATACTCTATCTGGACCCATTGAGTGTCGCCGCATACGTGCGGCCATACTGCCCAGCGGGTTAAGCCACACTTAAGTCTACATTGTGACGATTTTTTTGTCCTTTGATGCAAATATTATAATATCGTTGTTCGTTCATTTATATGTTACAACTTCTCCATTGCGTATTTTTTTATTGCTTGTACCTAATTGTACCAGTTACATAAAATATCAGCAAGTAATATAATCGTGTATTAAATTCGAGTTTCATATGTTGGCAGCACTGTAAATCAGACAGCTGTCAATAATCACGCGTGTTTAAAGTGTCAAATGCAGGGATATCGTTTCAAAATTTTCTGGGAGAGTGAGGGGAGGGCAGAAGTTAACCAGCCGGTGATCGTTTTTTTTAAATATTTCGATTTCGTGAAGATTAATAATATTTTTCGTTTAATGACTTTTCTATTTCATTTAACAATTTATATCTGGGAAGAAAATTAAATTGATGGTCATTTTTAAAAGAAATATTTTTAAATTCTTTTGAAAAAATCACATTTTCCACTCGTTTTTCAAAACCACCAAAATTTATCTGGATTGTGGCGCATTTGAAAGTAAATATATTTCTCCTAATATATCGATCATTAGCGCCAAATCTTTTATGAAGTTTTTATTCTTCAACATATCTGTATTATGATGTTGCTTGTGAAAAAGGCTTATATAGTGCAGGGTGAGTCCTCCATGTAGCAGTTGCAGATCTTAGGCTGCAAACTGCAAATCGAGGTCCTAACACTACCAATTTTAATTATTTCTATGTTTAATTCTTTAGCTATATTGAATCTTTAACAAATCTGAAAAATTTTAACAACAGGTTCTGAGAACTCCTAATTTTTCAACAATCGGTTCTAGAGAACCGGCTATCAACCCACCGCTGCCTATAAAATGTATCCGATTAGCCTCGAATTAAATGATTCTTGCCAAAGAAAAAGTCGATTTCGGCAATTAAAAAATGAATTAAGGATCAAAAGTACAATTAGATAAGAACGCCATTTTCTAAATACTAAAAAAATAGAGCTCAACATAGATTGATCAGATAATTAATTTAAGTTGTACCAATAAAGAATATCTGGTAATAGTAAAAACTGCAATGGTAAACATAATTCTATTTCTGATAACATACCTATACAAACTAGCATATCCATCATTATTGGAAATAAAAAACAAGTTGTGTTTAATAAACGGAGTAAATCATGTGAATACACATTTTAAACAGATTATCCGTATATTGCTATGCAATGTAAAAATATGCAATCACATATGTTCCGTTAAATTGCTTTTGTAAGCTTTAAATAAGTTCATTTTTACTGTATAAAAAGTAAAAAATGCATTGGATTTTTCGTAGAATCAGATTTAATTTTGTAAAAACCAACCATATACAAAAAATGTTTTTAAAATGTAATATATTTTTTGAGTGTAAATGTTTGGGGATCGTATATGATTAATATGAATGTATAATACCCGTTTATTCTATCCGGTAAATGTATTTTTATTCGTCATGTTTAAAATTTCTTTCTTTTTTTTCCAGTTAAACGCTGAAGATATGCCTATGATACAACAGCATCAGATCCAAACTAGTTCGACCTCTTCCATACCTGGAAGAAGAGACGATACGGCGATGGGAGAAGGAGACGCCGGACCGTACAAGCAGGACATAGCCGGCGTTAACAAGCTACTATGGGGGGACAATATCAAGGAAGACGTGTTCCACCGCTGGTCGCAGGGATTTCATTTCAGCGACGTCGAGCCCAGCGCTTTGGTTCAAAACGAAGGAGGACCGTGCGCCGTGATAGCCCCGGTCCAAGCGTTCATTCTCAAAACTCTGCTAGCGGAGATACCTGGCCATTGTTTTCCCGACTTGACACCCGAGAAGGCTAATTCGTTACTAGTCAGAGCCATCTGCAACGTGTTAGACCAGTGCTGCAACTGCTCGTTCAAATTAGTGCTTTTGAATAGAACGCGTTCGCCGTCTGGCGACGAAGGCTGCTCTAACGACCCCGACTCGGTCGAAATATTAAGCGTTGCACCAGAGGAACCGGCCGATTTCAACTCGACAGTTTTCAACGAGCGTCTTCAAGTGGAAGTGTTCGAGAACATCCAAGACGTCAAACAGTTTTACGCTAGGAATTTTAGATTATTAACGGATAACTACGGGGTACTGTTGTTTTTGTATTCGGTCATTCTGTCGAAAGGAATCGAAAATGTAAAGCGAGAACTTTCAGATTTATCGGATCCGTTGATTCACGCAACGTACGGATACGGTTCGCAGGGTTTGATAAATCTGATGCTGACGGGACGCGCCGTCGGTCACGTGTGGGACGACGTACAACACGTCGGCGGCATGAGGCTCAGCGGCATAGACCGCCAGCCGGAGATAGGTTTCATTACCATAATGGAACATATGCAGTACTGCACTGTCGGATCGTTTTATAAAAACCCTATAAACCCTGTTTGGGTGATGGGTTCCGAGACGCATCTGACTGTTTTATTCAGTTTCGAAAAGAAGCTCGTATCACCGGAGACGCCGGCCGAATCGGCGAAACGCATATTCCGAAAGTTCGATCCGGACGGAAACAATTTCATCCAGAGCGCACTGTTGCAAGATTTACTGTGTGCCATGGATTTAGTCAGCGAGCCACCAGAGTATGTGGACATTATGAGGAAAAAACTCGACGCTGAGAATCTGGGGATTATATTGTTAAACGCGTTCATGGAAGAGTTCTTTTCGGGACAGCAGAGATCGACACCGGACGTATTTAATTTATTGCATTATAACGGACTGTCCCGATCGAACATCGAAGGGTGCGTGACGTACAGGAACGGTAACGCAGTGCGATTAGAAGGAGATCTTCGAGCGTCTTGCGAAGACCCCATGCTGACGTGCCTCCAGACCAAATGGCCAGGATTGGAAGTCAGCTGGAATGGCAGTAAACCACCCTCGCTCAATTGATCACTTCGTTTAGTGGATTGCGGAAGTGTTTAATTTATTTATTGACTGACAATTCGGTTGTAACGTTCTCTAGGTGAATTTTAAGTATAAAATGGTGTCAAAAAGTTGCCGAATCTAACGATACGATAAAACGATCGTCGCATTAGTGTCATCGATCTTTACTAACTTATCATTACCACCCGACGAACAAAAATAAAGTTTATTATTAAGAATAAATATTTATTAATAATATTATATGTATATATAATGCAATAAAAGTGTAGTGATGGTGAACTTGTTAAACTTGTGAATCAAAGTGTCGCGCATGACCCCAATTAATATTTAGATATCTGTACACGGTTTAGATAGTCCAAGCAGAGCGTGTAAATAAGAATTGGATCAGCTAAAATCATAACTATCCCAATTCCTGTATGGCTTTAAATAAAAATTCCGGTATGGAACACAATTGAAAAACACTACACCTAATTCGTTTTTTTTTTCGAGAAAATATGCTCAATCGTTTAAATTACTGCTCAGTACATAAAGAAAAAATGTATATAGAATCTGAAGTAAGAAGAAAGAGTTTCAGGTTGTCGATTCAAACGCTTGAATCTTATTTTACAAAACATTAAGACTCAGCCGTTGATTAATTTATATCAACATGAATCTCATAATAAATTATCTACATATAAAGTATAATTGTTACCTTTGAAAAGAAACTATAGTTTAAATATTATATTCAACTATTTGGCAAGCGCTAATTTTATGTTTTATCTTTTCTTATTTACACGCGTTGCTCAAACTGCCTGAATGGAGTATATATAAATCGTCGAAATTGTTACTATCGATTATAATTTTTTAAATTTCTTTTTTGTATTAAATTCGATTCATTCCTTATTTTCGGTTGTTAAAATTAGGCTGTATTATTTTGACTTATATAGTCAGTATTTATTATATTATTATAATTATTCCGAGCGTCGAAAGTAACCTGTCCGAGGTTTTATTTTATAATAATACTAACATTAACTCCAAGAATTGTTATTTTATACTTGAATTCATTCTCATTCCTTTTCACTTTTTGTTGATTTTATACTATTTATCAGTTAACATTTGCTTGGTTATGTGTATTCCACTGTATTTTTTCATTTTTTGGTACGAATTATTCGTATGACATTTGATTGTAATATAATTTGTAATTTCAACTCTTCAATGTTAAGTTATAAATTTATAAGGTTATTTTGTAATCTATGATTCAATGCAAATGTAATACAAATTTAAAATAAAAAGAGTAACTCAGTGCTTACTTTGTTTCAAAAAGTTGTACATTTTGTTGACAAAAAAAAACTAATTAAAGAATAACAGTTAATTTATCACATTTGTTTTATTGATTATTAACACTTGACTGACAGGTCGTTTTTTGCCGCTTGATGTGCGAAAACAGCTGTTTCGCGAGAACTTTGCACAATACAAAAAACAAAAAAAAAATGTTCTGAATTGTATTGATATACAGTAGACCCCCCAATAAGACGGTAAATTGGGAACTGAAATACTCAAACTAAATATTTTTTGCAATACGTACGTATGAATCAGACGCGTGTGGTGAGATATCCTCCCTTTGGTTCGCTCACACATTAAGTAACAGGCATCTAAATAGCGCGTCCCCAATTTACTGTGTTATTGGAGGGGTCTACTGTATATGTTAAAATTATTTTATCTGTGGGGCACATAAGATCAAAATTAAAACCATAATTTTTTTTTCATGAAGTATAAACATTGGTTCATAGATAGCAGCACAAAACGCTTTAATTTTTGTAGGTAGATACTACGGAACCCGTCGTTAAACATAGAAGTCGTAAAATGTGGTCACAACCTGTCCTGTGGATTACCAGCAGTGGACAAAGCGGGTAGATATTACTCGACCTGTTGGTAGTGTTAATACAGATATTAACCCTTTGAGCGGTATCGATGTACATGTACGATGATTGATCTTGCACTGTTTTGCAGTACACAGATAGTCATATATTTACATATATAACTGAAGAAGTAATAAATAAAAAATATTAAGATATATATAATATTTTTAAAATATTTATTTAATGTAAATGATTTCTATAGAAAACAATACTACAATAAATTAAAGAATACTAAATAAATGAACATATCAAAAAATATTGAGAGCTTCTGAGTTGGTATAAGAAAAATACCACAAAAGCCAAATACAGTGGAGCTTCGACTTACGAGCTTTTCGAGATATGAGTAGATTTTTTTTAAATTTTAAGTCGTCATACAATCAAAAAACACATTGCGTAACTTAAAAATAAACTTTATCATTAATTTAGGTAGTATGTATTTACCATTTTATTTGTCATTAATCCATTTCAATGGGGAAAATTGATTTGACATGAGTAATTTGAGTTACGAGCTCCGTTATGGAACAAATTAAACTCATAAGTCAAGGCATCACTGTAATGTATAAAATTATGTAAAATAAATAAACGTAATTTAATAATAGAAGTGTTAAAATAAATTATTAAAACATACTAATAAAAAAAAGTTATATAATAAATCAACGCAATAAAACATTGAGAATCACTGATTTTTTTCTATAATTTACTATAAATCCAATATAAAATAATAAATAATTATATAAAAATACGTAGAATTAACTCATTCCCAGGTGTATACTAACAAATGTGTATAAATTAACTTACTACTCAAAGGGTTGAATAAAATAGATTCTCACACTAATAATATCATATAATGTTAATAATAAAATAATTAAGATTCATTGATGATTTCTTTTTCTTCCACGCATTGGTTTCCCGAATCTGTTTTTTGGTATGATCTTATTTTGACTGTTAGTCTCCGATGGTCCATGGACGTATTGTATAATGATCCACAACATCTCACCATCAGATTTATTTCCTGCTAATTCATAAAGCTCTTCCTGTAATATTTAAAAATATATATATAAATCGATTATTAAAACTAATATCGCAAAACGAGAATATTCTTTAAAATATTATTAACAGATAATATTCATATTTATAACAATCATTTTATTTTTTAAGAATTTTATGTAACTTCCTATGGTAATCTAAATAATGTTAAAACTGTACTCAAATATATTTTTTTATTACAATATTGTACTGAATCACTAATAAACATTCAACTTCAAAAGCGAGCAATAATTGAGCCAAATAATGTAAGTCGCTAATAAATTTATAAATTCAAGAAATGATGCCAGCTGCAGTTTGCTTATTTTACTCAATTGACAAAGATCAGTTATTAAATTCTCTCAATATAATCGAAATAAAATGAAAGGTTGGTAGGTATGTGATTGAGACAAATGTGTTCCCAGAATCCCATTCATTCTTAATGATTTACTCATAGCATTGATATGAAAATCTACTTACCTTTGTTAATTTAACAATGTCATCTAACACTCCACCTTTGTTCATTATTCTGGATATATTTTTAGAATTCACTCCGGGTAGTGTCAATATGAAATCGTAAATAGCCGGATTGTATCTGTCAATCATGAGACCGTCTCCGGAAGCATCTTCTCCAATAGTGAGTGCCGTTTCCGATGAAGGTTGCGATCTTCCTTGCTTCAATTCATAGAACAATTCCGCCGTCGCATAAGGACTTTGAGACCATACGAGCTTCAACTTGGGGAAATGGATTGTTAACAACTGCAAATTCTGACGTATATCTGCCCCTGACATATCGGCAGACAATGTGTATTGACCCTAAGAACATTATTATAATAAATTATAATTATTTTAATGCATATTGATTAGACACTTACTTGCAAGTTGAAAGGTCTGTTCTGATCAAATTCGATCAGCAGCATCGGTCTTGTGTAATGGCGGCACATTTGGGTACATTGAGTGTGTAAACGGCCCGAATTTAAAGAACCTATCAGATCTGATAGAGATTTACGTTCGACGCATATATCAGGTGTTAGTATATAGTCACCGACCTGTAAGTGAAATAGTCTTAAAATTAACGTTTCAATAATTTAGTGCGAGTGATGTCATACTAAGATTGTGACAGGATCGATTTGAAAGCCTTTTTTATGCAATAGAGCTGGAAGATCTGAACGAAATTCACGCATGTCGACAATAATACGAGGCTTTTCAGTTGGTTTATCTGCATCTTGACCTCCTGCAACATATAATCGTTTAGAATAATTTGAGAGGTGCATTAAACAAGTTTGATAACTTTAAATTATTCAATAGGGAGTTAAATTATTGTATTATTGTAAGATATAAGTTTACCGAGGGGTGCGGATTCATCAGCGATCGTCTTTGTTAACTACCCGCATTCGCTGTGGGTTGTCTTTGGAGTTTCTGCTAAGGAGCCATTAATATTGTATTCAATTCGATCTAGGAGGTCTAAGTGTGACGAATTTTAATTGTGTCAAGAGCGTGCCTACTACTTTAGAGGTAGGACAAAAATTGTTCGAGGGAATGCGGCCAGTTTTTAGTCGCCTACAGCCCAACTTCTCCGAAGCACAGCGGAGACGTAGAGCAAAGTATGGGTAAGGTTTTGCATAAGAGGTGAAACCCATTGAGGTTCGGTATAGTGAAACATCACTCCAGCAAGTGTTAGAGAGGATCAGAAAATTCCAAAATGGCGAGAGTTCTGTAGCGGACTTATTAAAATGCACAGATCTTATCAAGTAATCATTAGCTTCCATTTTAATCAAAACAACGTAGACTTCTGAGTACAACTGTTTTGCTGGTTTCGGTGATTATTCCAGACACTGATCATTCAGGACAAAAAATATATAAAAAAATTACGTTAGCATTTGGATTGTTCAACCTTAAAGTTCAATGTGCAATTATAATCAATAAAAATTTGAATATTAAAATTTTTAATTAGCGTATTGAACATTAGTTAACATATTAAATTTCTTAAGTTTGTCATTATATCCGTCAAATACATATAAATATAATTTTTGTCTGGAATAATCAATGTCCGCAAAAATCCGATCACCGTTTTGTAATCCAAGATCATTAATACGAGTGTCTTAAACATCTACTGCACTTTTATTTCAAATTCATGTCCTTTCGAACAATAAATTATAAGATAAAAAATATTTAAGGTTTTAATTTTACTTAACCTTATAATATATTTAAGATATAATAAGAAAAAATGAAAAAAGATTAAAATTTAAAAAAAATAATAAATTACCAGCTTTTCTAGTATTAGTTTCCGGTTCAAGAACTTCATTTGGTATGGATACTTCTGATTTTCCATCTTGATAAGAGGGAATTACCATTGTCTATGAAAATATTTATAACATTTATTTCTTTCCACAATAATTCTTTTAAATGAATATAATACTAACACTTTTTGCTTCAATCAACAGCTCGAAAGATTGTTTTTCTCTCCTGAGTGAAGTAAGATAACTTTGCTCTTCAGTCGTTTGAGCATGCATAAGAAAAAATATCGTCAAAGGATGCTCCCGATTTCGTCTCGCTTCATAAAGCTCCACCTGTCTTGTTGCCGTTATATCACTATGATACATAATAATATATCTCGGCTGCAATGCTTGTAGAGTATCCTCTAAATATAGTCCTTCATTATTATTTTTGAAAGTCTGTATAAATACCATAGGTGCTTCAGTCTCTATTTGGGTCAAATCCATATTTTCCATCTGCACATTGAGAATTTGATTAGCATTCAAACGTTAATATAATTACATTATATGAATTACCTGAGGGAAGGGTTCGAAATATGAATTATCGTTGCTCTCCTCTTCCTTTCTATCCTGTGTTATGTTACTGATTATATTTTGTGACATTGTCAGTATGTAATTGGTTTTATCGAGATTCTCTTCTTCGACTTCGTCATCGTTGAGCTCCAACTGATTCGGTCCATCGCTTACAATCGTTTTATCAATCTTACTATTGACTTCTTGCGGAGGAGCGGTAAATGTGACATTGTTTCTTAGTGCAGATAATTGTAAGCTCTTTTGGTGTCCTAATGTCAAATAATCGTTTAAATGCGAACACGTCCTCTTATCTTGGCATAAAATTAGTATCCTAATTTTACTATCAGAACCCATTTTTTTTTGCTCAGCTGGAATTTCCACCGTCAATATCTCGCTTAGATACTTCCATTTAGATTGTATTTCAGGTGCAAATTCTACAAATTATTTATTTAATTATTTTTTAATATATATAAAAATTGATTTTAAAATACCTTTTGTATTGTTAAAAACTCTACTACGTGCATGCTTGAACATTTGCTCAGCCGAATCTAACAGAATCCATCCAGAGTTTACCTTTGCGTATTCCGGCGTTCTATATTTGCTCAAAAGGCTATAAAAACTAACTGCATCATGATGGATTAGATGTCTGAAAATATATTGAAATAAATAAAGCTACTGCAAGATTAATTCAATGAGTGTAAAATACATACATTATTAAACTTCGCATTATTTTCAGATCTTGAACTAATTCCTTAGTTCTAACGCTCAATTGATGCCATATACAATCCAGTTGCGATTGCAATATTTTATGAAACTTTTTCGTTATGCAATTCTCTACTGTTATTTCCTAAAATTTATTAATTTGTATATTTATGGTATTATCAGAAATTTATTGATAATTTGTATAACAATGCATACTATGTATATCTATAAGTAAAATTTCTCGAATTTCCTTAATTTAAAGAAAAAAAGTGGAAAATATAAATACCTGCAAATCTAATGTTCGGTTGATTTTCTTCAATTCTTTGGTTGTATAATTCATTATATCTAATATACATGTTTGCATAAAGGTTGTCTTCTGCGAAATCGGAACATGCAACTCTACGACAGTCGGCTGATACTTTTTTAAAGTTTGATTTATCAAACCATGGAATCTGCTCATAAAAAAATTAAAAAAGTATAAGAACCCTATAAAAATTAGTTATATTATATAAAATAATACCTCGGCCATAAAAACAGTTCTATTAAAAATAAGGACTTCATGACTTTTTCAACGTGAGCGAAACCAAACGTAAAGCATTGAGGCGAGTGTGAGAAAGCTTTTATGAAACCAGTCTGAAATAGATTATATTAGAAATTATAATCAAATTAAAATTAAAACAAAATAAATGCATACTCACTTTATTACTTTGTCGATATAACCGGAGAGCGAATGCTTCCTGACAACTCTCCAAAACTGAGTGAGCTCTCAAAACAACAATACCAGTAATATGCTCTTTTGGTACTTTATTTTTCAACAAATCTACAACCAGTATCCTAGTCGACACAAAATGTACACCTCCATTTAAATACGTCTTTTCTCTAAAAATAATCGCATATTATAATATTTATCGTTGCATATAAGATAAGCAAAATACCTTTCTGCGGCTGTATTTGGTAGCTCATTAAGTTTAAGTTTATTCATGTAAAACTTTTCTTCAAACTCTGAACTATTTATTACTAAAACTAGGTGAGCCGGATCCATGTACGTACGGAGAATGTTTAAAATCACCACACTGTCATTCAACCCTCTATAATTTTAACATATTGTTCAAATATGCATTTTAAATATGGTATATCTAAACAATACTTACTTTGCTGTTATTACCAAACCATCAGTTTCGACTATATCGAGAAACATTTGCCTTTCAAAGTCCAACATTGGCAACCAATTATTTTCTTCAACAGGTTTTTCTACGCCACTCTCCATTTTAAATGTATATTTTGTAAATAATAAGGTGGTTTAACTTTTTTGTCAGCACTTAACAGTGAAATGGAACAAATAATAATAGTACAAGATTTTGTTTTGACAGTTTGCTTTCTAAAAGATAATATTTGGTCTTAACAAATTATCATTGTCGGCAAGTGTCGGTTTTACACATTTTAAACAATCGTCAATTAGTGGACTTTTTGCGAAAATCTTCGGCGTCACAATGAGGTTTTAATTTTATGTATTTAAATAAAATAAAAATTTTAATCAATCACTCCATAGAATACATACATCATTTATTAATTTATTATGCACATTTTTTCAACTACATATATTTTTTGTCTGTTCAAATATTTCCCATTATTGAAAAAATCATTCGATGTAATTTATATGATGTTACTGATATTTTTTTGTAGTTGGGTAAAACATTTTCAGTAAAAAATATTTTTATCAGTTATTAATCGAGCCATATGGTAGCAGAATATATATTATAATGTTTCCATGTTTATTTGATTTTAAAGAGTAAATATCATCATATAATCTTTTTACGTTTATTTTTACATTTACCTATTTTTAGGTAACCAAAATTAAGGTTAATGAGAATAAAATAATTCTTTGTAAACGATGATATTTTTCCGTAAGTCTTCATTGGTTCTGTTTAATTTCCTCCCTCGAGGAAAATATTGAATTATTTATCTTCGCGTGCGCAGATTGTGAATAATTATTCTTCCAGTCTTAAAAAATAATATAATTTTGCAGATGCAGTAAAAAAGTCTTGAAAAAAGTTTTACTTTTTATATGAATGAAATAAATATATTAAGACAAAGACAGAGGTATAAATCGATTTATTAGAGAGTTTGAGTTTCCGAGTATTGGATCTCATTTCCTTTATCTATTAGTTTATGACTACAATTCTTCATATGTCACAATGAATACTATATGAAATGGTTTTCTTTTACATTTTTGGTTTTAATTATTGTTTATATAAGAAAACTCATAATTTTGCGAACTGTGAGTCTTATTATAATTATACTTTAGATGCTACAAATGCTTGGAGGGGGGGGAGGCCCGCAGCAATAATAAATAAATAATTTGGGGCCAGATTTTTCTCTCGGCGGCGCTGTGGTAACCAGTGGTGTAATGGTAAAAAATAAGTACCGGAACGTTACACCCCTTAATAATGATAAATGAGATTTCAGTTTATGTGAATCCGAAGACGTATACCCTGGTTATTTTATTTGTTGCGTTGTAGTTTGGTTATGCAGTGTATTATTTAGAAATGTGTAGTCAATGACCGTTAATTAAGCTTAAGGAACATTGAACAGAACTTTTAATAAATCCTTTCGGAACGCATTCCGGTTGTAGAAAAATGTACTAAAGCGACGTTCCGGCCCCACTACACCAATAATGCCAACCTTAATTCCACTTTTAATTCATTTTCGCAATACATATTTTTGTCAATGTAATTTTGTACTGAATCTAACATTAATATATTAAAACGATTTAACTCAACAATAAAATCATATATATATAATATAATTTAACGCTGTAGTAGTATTTTTATTTTAAGTATATACTGGTTTACATGTTAAAATATGGAAGTGACGGTGAGCGAGGCACCACCGCCGTTGTCTATCCGTCGAAGTCCACCAAAATAATGTTGCTGCCCTCCGCCGCCGTCACATCAGTGCTGCCAGAGTGCCGCCAAGCTTTGGCCGTAATAAAATAAATACATGTACAAATAGGCCTTAAAATAATTTTAAAAGCCAATCTAAATTGCTTAGAAAAACGATACAGTCCCTTAGCATTTTAAAAAGTGATTTATTTAGTACACGCTACCTACGTCGAAAATCTAAAATATTTTTTTTAATACATATTAGATGAAAAATGCATTAAAAGCCATATTCAAAATATTATTTTCTTGATATTTGTTAATAATGATTCCAATTGAACAATTTAACCACTGAATCGAGGCACATTTTTATAGACACGCGCTTTCAAATATATTCAAAATTAACGAAAAATGTCGATTTTTCTCAACTTCGTTAATTAAAAAAAATATTCATAAGATGTCACTGTAAAGAAACAACTTAGGTCGGACGCACGTTGACGCGCAGTTGACAGAAGCAGGGCATCGCATATAGACGTGCCTCACACTTTTGGATCTGACACAGAAATTGCGCGACACGTGTGACTCGTACCACCTTTCAATTTGCGTTTATTTTTATGTATTTTATTGTTTTTTTCGATGAAATCGCTTGAAAAATTAATAGAGTTAGTCCGTAACCACCCAGTGTTATACGACACCAATGATTCACAATACATGCAAATTAAATTTAAACGGGAGATTTGGATTAAAATAGCAAAGGAACTCAACATGACAAAGGGTAAGTACATTCAAAATGTATTTATCATATGAGTAATATTAAGGTGACAAGACTCCTCAAAATTGTGTTTTCCTTTGTCCTCCTTAAGCAAAAACGTCCAAAGTGACCTCTTTTTAGCTCTTGCAACAATCTGTCTTTGAACAAAAAAATCCGTAATGACCTTTTTATTTTTAGTGTCCGTTGATATTTTCAAAATCTGATCACTTTATTGATATGTATAAGAAATAATGAATACTGTTATGTTAACATTTAAATGAGATTCATTACAATACCTAATATATATATATAACATTAGTATTCAATAGTATCCTCAAGAAACAACCTCTTCTTGCCATGGCACACTTCCCCTTGAATTATAGTATTCAGTGAATTTTTGTCTAACTGAAAAAGCAGCTTGTACACGCCTTGAACGGTTACCTTTAATCGAAAATAGCTGTCTTGTTGGTAGTTTTTCCTCCATGCTGTTTTGTTCATTATCACCACTTATGACATTTCTACATAAATAATTGTGCAAAACACGAACTGCTTTTACGACATTGACAAGGCTAGTGACTTTAATTTCAAATAGTCTTTGGAATACTCATGTTCATGCACATTCAACAGTTTGCCTTGCTTGTGAGAGCCTATAATTGAATACCTTATTTTCATAGCTTGACATAACACTTCTCCTTGGATAGGTTCTCATTAAGATTACCATCAATAGGAATGCCTCGTCCCCTACAAATATAAATGTCAATTTATATTCGAAGGAAGGTAGATCAGTAGGTGGAGGAACTTTTAGTTTCCTTATCCAATTTTCTGGCCAACTGACTACTTGAAAAAATATTTCCGTCACTGAATCTCCATATGGATCCTACATCAATGAAAATGAATTTGTACTGTGCATCGACAGCTGCCATTAACACAATGGAGAAATTATTTTTATAATTAAAGTATAAAGATCCAGATTTATTAGGCTTTTTGATCATGACATGCTTCTTATCAATGGCGCCCAAAGAATGTGGAAAATGCATCGTGATTCAAAACCTGACGCAATCGACATCCACATTTATCTTGTACTTTTACTTTTTCATTTTAATTTATTATATTTTAGTATTAACAATTTTGTTGTGGTACTTATTAATTAATTAATTACATAATTTATTGTTTTCCCTTTTTCAGCTGGTGAGGCTAAATCTACATGGGTGAAATTGAGAAAGAACCATAAAAATGCTCTACGACGACAGCAACGTATGAAAATAAGTGGAGTTGCTGCAGCGGATATCAAAATGTGGAGGTTTCAAAGTCAAATGGAGTTTTTATTACATTACATGGTCAATGATAACTGTGATAAAAATTTTGCCGTCGATGTGAAGAACCAAGAACCACATAGTGAAGAGGATCTACATATAGAAGCTGAAACCCAACATTGTGATGATAACCCAATAGATGAGGGTGATGATAAAGACTCGGCCTTAACAAACATTGCCTATGTTGAAGAGGGTGATTTACTTAATTCATCTGCAAACAATATGCCTGCTGAATCTCCATCAAAGACACAATTAAAGAAGAAGGTGAAAAAAAAGTATATAGAAAACTTAATAAAAAAGACTCTTGAACAGCATAAAGAAAGATCAAAAGAAAGGAAAAAAATGATAGAAAGAACAGCTCCACAAGACGATCTGTACTTGTTCTTCATGTTTATGTATAAGCAGACAAAAAAAATGCCTCTTACATCTCAACACATTGTGAAAAGAAATGTATTTCTCACTGTTTCGCAAGAGGAGACACGCCTACTAAATATTGCTGAACCTACAGTTCCTCAATATCAGCAATTTCATCCAGGAGTTGGTACAGGCGAGAACAGCAATCACCCGAGGACAAATAATTGGTCCCGTTGGTCACATGTGAACTCTCCTGTTTCAACTAACTATTCAGGGGAACCTGGAGAGATGACGTCTTCATACAAAAGTAATTTTAAAAAATACCAACCTCCATATTTTCATATTTTCGTTTTATATTATCAGTTTTTTTTTACTACTTCGTTAAAATTTTGTTATAATAATAATTATCTGTTCTATCCTTTTTCTGTTTCTACATTTACGATACGTATTATTAGCTTTTCATAAGAAATATAAAATATAATATAAAAACTTACCTCAAAAATAGTGCCAGTCTTTCTTTGGTTCTAATTGGTGTTTGAGCATTGCATCCCTCTAAGTAAATAATAGGATGAATCATGCTATGAATTTCTTCTAACTCCCCTCGATTTAAGCGGAAATAGTTTACGAATCGTTCTTTTCAGAATTCTCTTGTCAGTGCAAATTCCCCATGAGCTCCTCTTTTTTCATGTACTCACTTTTCCGTAGCTTTACCTTTCTTGACTTCTGATAGAGTAATAATAATGTTTCTAACTCGGAGCTCAAATCAAAGTATTTCAACATGTTTTTGGTCACTCGATTTTTATCATATCATGGCTCTGCCTCCGTCAAACTGCTATCCAATGTGTGTGGGCAACTATGCCACACAGTTTTTTTTATCGCACAACCTTGCCCCGCATTGCCCGACTGCGCCACGCTGATCAATGTGCGTTTTAGCTAAAACGTTTCTAATTTTCCCTTTTATAATCCACTCTCAATAGTTCATCATATTTGGACCAAACCTCGCTTAGAAACTGTCAACTCCACGCTGAGTTACAGTGGTGTTTATGAAAACTGGTATTATTTTTTTTGTAATTACAATTAAAAATTTAAATGTCTTAATTTTTAGCTAATTTCACTACTCCGTCATATTCAGTTATGTTCTGATGGAAACGAGATATTATATTTTTATGAATGATATACATATATCTATTAAGTATTAAACTTAATTTTTGCAGAAGCTGACATTGAAAACGATAAAGAAAAGCTTCCTTCCATTGACAAGATTCAATGTAAAGACGAGGTAATGAAACGTGCTATTTGTTAACGTACATGTTAATACATGTGATCTAAAATAGTGTTCTTTTATTAGTTCTTAAATGTAAAACGCGAATACTGTAGCAGCGAAGATACATTCAAAGATAATGTAGATGAATCGATTGAAATAGGTTGGACATTGTTATAAATATAAATATACTGTTGCATTTTAATAAGTGTCAATTATTATTTATTATGATTTCAGAAATTCACGATGTAAAAGATGTACTTAAAGGGAATACTATTGGTGTGGAGGTTTTATCTAACCAAATTTATAACGTTACAAAAGTAATAAATGAATAAATTTGTGAATTATGTTTATTTCTGTATTTATAATAACTAATGAAATTTTAATTTTAGAAACCAGGGAGAGAAAAATGTACTAAAGTTCAATGTTTTTATGACGATTCTCATAAATTCGATTGTAGTAAATATGGAAAAGCATTGAAAACTGAACGAATAATTTCACGACATATGCAAACTCATAATGATGTTCGTCAATTTGAATGTGAAAAATGTAAAAAGCTCTTTAAATCTAAAAAACGAGTTTTAAGACATATGCAAAGTCATAGCGAAGTTCGTAATTTCGAATGTGAGAAATGTGGAAAAGCGTTCAATAATAGAGAATACCTTTCACAACACATGCAAACTCATTTCAATATTAGTTTATTTAAATGTGAAAAATGTGAAAAAGCATTCAGAAATAAACAACTTATTTCACGACATATGAAAACTCATATTGATGTTTGTGATTTTGAATGTGAAAATTGTAAAAAACTATTCAAATCTAAAAAAGAAGTTTTTATACATTTGCAAACTCATAACGATGTTCGTGATTTGGTACGTGAAAAATGTGAAACACATGCAAACTCATATCAATAAATAATTATGATAAATATTTCAAAACATACTTGTAAATTGTGATTTCTAATATTTTAGTTGGTACTGATAAAATCGACACCGTCTATAAATTTCTATCGTAGATTTATGTTCCTTTAAAGTATGAGAATTAATTTCATAAAAAACAGCGGATATGCGATAAGGTCCTGTATTTCTTTAAGCATACCAGCTGGAATGAAATCAAGGCCTGTTCAGTTTTTCGCCTTCAATTTACCAAAACATACTGAAGGTCAGAAATTGTGAAACTATCAATTGATAGACATCCTGACGTTTATATTTTTGAGTAGTTGTCATCTAAATCTGAACTGATCGGAGTTGTGTTAAGGACCGTTTGGAAGTAGCTCACAAATGCATTTGCTATTCTCCCATTACCTTCATAATTAGACGTAGGTTACACATTCAGTCTGTGATATTGGTCGTAAAAATACTGATAGTAGATTGATAGACTGACGGACGATATTAAACGATCAGTCGAGACTGACATCAGTCTTCTTGAGAATGCGTTTGTGAATGTGATACGTTTTTTGCGGAAAAAATTGCAATAAAAAAAAAGCTGCTATTGCAATAATAATAGCTTTGGCTACAAAAAAACGTGTTAAGAGAAAACGATGGACTAAAGAATGGCTATTGAAAAAAGATCTCTACACACATTTGAACTTATCGAAGGAAGATGAAGACTACGAAAATTATTATCGTATGAAGTATGACTGTTTTGACCACTTGTTGGAAATGGTTAAGCCATTCTTGACAAAACAAGATACGTGCATGAAGAATTCGATATGTGCTGAAGAAAAACTGGCTGTAACCTTACGATATCTTGCTACTGGAAGGAACATTAAAGATTTGAGATTCTCAGTTATAATGTCACCAGCTGCTATCAGTCAGGCTATAATGGACACATGTCAATCACTACTTTATGTTCTTCAGTCTTATATAAAGGTAAGTGAAATAAAATAGTAATATAATTTAACATTGTATATTTTACGCACACATCAGTAATATATTATATTGAACAAAAAAAAAATTAAATTAAAAATAATCAAGTACAATCATGGTTTAAATTGAGCAAATAATGGTCCGGCATTGTATATAAATTCACATTCTTGTGAATCAGTCGCAAAAGACAGTGCAGAAGAGGATGGAATAAGTGTAATTTCGTGTCGATTAAGTGAGTAGTTAGGAGATAGCTGCAGAGATGTGACTGGAGTATATTGATTTGCTTCAATTTTTATTGGGCTCAGATAAATATGCACACGCCCTATCCAATAATTCATTTTGTTTAGCAAGCATACTTTTCTTGATTTTTGTCTAAGGGGGCAGCGATGGCGGAATAACAGCATTTACAGATGAAATATAGTTAGTACTTTCTGAAGAAGAGCTTTCAGCGATTCAGTTCTTTGTTGTCCTTGTAATTGGTCCGAATCATTTGTGTTTTCTATATCATAAGTAGCAAGAACCTGTAACAATATTTTACAATTTATTTTTCAGATGCCATTAACAGAGGAAGAATGGAAAAAGATTGCCTCTGATTTTGGGGAAAGATATCAGTTTTTTGGAATTTAAAAAATGATGAGTGAAAAATTTTTTCACGATTTCAATAATGAGGGTAAATTGGATATTTGCAAGAATTAATAATAAATATTTTACAGCATTCATTTAGTTAGGTTATGTTGTATTCGTTTTAATAAATGCATTAAATATTTTAAGCGTTTTTATTTGAAAATAACATACTCGGGGTCGCTCGAATCTGTTCAAAAATAAAAGATATTGAAAGTTCCAACTCTTCGGAGTATAAACATCATTTGCCCCCGACCTTGATCTTCGAGACGTTATTATTTTTTTAATTCTCAGTAGTAATTTGATCTTAATGTGTTTATTTTTTTTTTATTATCGTCGATGGTGGCCAGAGGTTTAATTTTTTATAAATTATCAACAACCTTTCCAAAGCTTCGTTTCTCTTATACTTATTTACATAATTCTTATGGATTTTAACCTACAGAATAGGCAATGATTTTAATGTATATAAAAAAATCTTTCTCTGTCACAATTTAGAATATAGCCTCACGTTTCCATTATTATCATTTCCAAGGTACGAGGAGCAAATTCATACCAATTACTAAGTATCTTATTGTTATAGAGAGCCTTTGACCAGCAGGAATAGCCTGACGCATATCAGTGTCTTGTTTTTTCAAAATTTGGCCGGATTATCTCTAATAACGTGTCAAATGATTCTTGGTTCGTTCGAAGAATTTTATATTATCAGTTTCTTGTAGAATTGTTTGCAAATGCTCATGAGTGAAGCGGTACCTCAATTCGTTCCAACGTCTGATTCTTTTCAATTTTTTTCTGAGTAGAACCGCAAGAGTAATTGCAAGAAATGCCATATCTGCGCTCGAAATCATCTTGACAGATCGGCAGGTACTAGAATCAGGGTTATCAACCGTTTCGGATTTCCCAGGATTATATCAGAACAATTTGACAGATTCAATCAATCAAGACATCAATCGCTCATCATTCGAAACCGTCAATCACGTAACGATTGATCTTCTCCGGGATCCTTTATGGCCAAAATTTGGCGGCACTCTGGTAACACTTATACTTATAATAAACTTGCAACTATATTTACTTTTCAATAAAAATACTATTACTGCGGCTCAATCTGTGTCTAACTGCCACCCGTCACTAAACTTATTTTAACAACTCACCATTCTGGAACGGTTTTTTCTTCTTTGCAAGCATGTGAACATTTTTTAAAGCAATGCTGACCTTTTTAGAATTTTCCACGTATCTAGTAAACCTTCTGTTGGGCAGACAGGTGTGATTTTAGTTGATTTATTTTTCTCTTTCTTACTTCATATTTAAGTGGATAACTCGTATCAAAAGTGGCATGAATTGTCAGGGAGTGTTTTTGCCATATTTGGCTTTTTTACCTTTCATGTATTAACGAAAAATAAGTCTTCCCCTCCACAAAACTAAAGACTAATCAATCGCTAATTTTTGAATTAGAATTAGTTAATATTTCTACTGCATATAAATTAGTTTGTTTTTTAGAATTAAACAAAATTTTAGAATTTAATATTCAAGCCTCTAAAGTTGTAACTCTACGAGAAAACATCTGTTACTTACTCCCTCACTACCGCTGAAGATCCAATGTCCCTCTCTGTAGAGGCCTCGGTGGTAATTCTGGTGAAAAAATCTCACCATTATTGTCTGTAGTCTGTGCCACTGATTCCCTCATAATGTGTATTTAGCCATGTTGTGCATTCATCCCGAATAAAATTGTACCAGTCGATAACATTTTTTTAATGCACATCGGCTTCATAGGCCATTCGCCGCTGAGGATCATCACAGTACCAGTTGTATATAAGTATTAGAATTTGTTGAATTTGCCTTTTTTCATTTCGGATTTCTTTCAGTTAAAATTTCGTTTATTATTGTCGTTAATCTTCCACGTCTTCCTGCCATTGCGGGATCAACAAACAGTAATGCAATGCAATGCAGTGTTCAAAAATTGTGTGCATGTAGGTGTAAGCCGTGCTGTGTATTGGACGCTAAACGTTACTTACAATATTAATATAGTTAATATAGTTTTAGAAAAGTTTGCAGACTTTGGAAGATACGTAAATATAAAAACTGCTCAACAATTTGTCGTATTTAGACCAACCGTTGGCTAAGAACTGTCAACTCCGGAGGTACAATGGCGCTTATCAAAACTGGTATTATTTTCATTTTTCTGATTGCAATTACCAATCGAAATTAATGATGTCCCACGCTTTAATATATTGCTTCTTACTGATATCACTGCTTTATCATTTTCAGTTATGATCAAATGAAAACGAAATATTTTATTTTCATAAGGCGATCAGACGTCTTCCTTTGAGGATTGCCCTCAAAATTGCCCCCATTTTCCCCTCCGTTGACCTTCTTTTGCCCTCATTTCAACCTTATTTGTCCTTGAACAAAAATATCAAAAAGACGATTTTTTAGCTCTTACCTAAAAAAATTTCAGAGATGACCTTTGAACAAAATTTACTAGTTAATTAGGTAGATGTTTTAATTAAGTATTAAATTTCCTCTTTGCAGAACCTGACGTCGAAAATGAAAAAGAAATGCTTCCTTCCGTTGACACGATTCAATGTAAAGTCGAGGTAATGAAACGTGCTATTTGTTATCGTACTTGTTGATACATGTGATCTAAAAAAGCGTTCTTTTTATAGTTCTTAAATGTAAAACGCGAATACTATAACAGTGAAGATACATTCAAAGAAGACGTAGACGACTTGTTTGAAATAGGTTGGACATCCATATAAATATAAATATATGCATTTTAATAAATGTTAATTATTGATTATTATGATTTCAGAAACGCATGATGTTAAAGATATATTTAAAGAAAATACTACCGGTGTGGACGCATTATCTCACCAAGTTTATAACGTCACTAAAGTAATAGTCGAGTAAATTTTTAAATTGTATTTATTTAAATATTTTTGCTAACTAATATAATGTTAATTTTAGAGATCAGAAAGTGAAAAGTGTACTAAAGTTCAACGTTTCAATGACTATTCTTCTAAATTTGATTGTAGCAAATGTGGAAAAGTATACAAAACTAAACAACAAATTTCACGACATATGCAAACTCACAGTGACATTCGTGATTTTGAATGTAAACAATGTGGAGAAACATTCATGTCCAAATACATTCTTTTAAACCATATAAAGTCTCATTGCGATGCTCGTGACTTTGAATGTGAAAAATGTGGAAAGGCATTCAATTGTAAACGAAATCTTTCACGACATATAAAAATTCATAGTGATCTTAATTTTGAATGTGAGAAATGTGGAAAAGCATACACTATTAAACAACATATTCTGCGACATATGCAAACTCATAGTGATGTTCGTGATTTTGAATGTGAAAAATGTGGAAAAGCATTCTATTGTAAGCAAAATCTTTCACGGCATATGATAACTCATAGCAATATTCGCGACTTTGATTGTGATATATGTAAAAAACTTTTTAAATCTAAAAACCGACTTTTACAACATATGCAAACTCATACCGATGTCCGTGCCTTTGAATGTGAAAAATGTAAAAAACTTTTTAAAACTAATAACCAACTTAAACAACATGTGCAAACTCATAGCGATGTCCGCGACTTTGAATGTGAAAAATGTAAAAAGTTTTTTAAGTCAAAAAAACAACTTTTACAACATGTGCAAACTCATAGCGATGTCCGTAACTTTGAATGTGAAAAATGTAAAAAACTTTTTAAAACTAAAAACCAACTTAAACATCATGTGCAAACTCATAGCGATGTCCGTGATTTTGAATGCGAAAAATGTAAAAAACTTTTTAAATCTAAAATCCATCTTTTACAACATGTGCAAACTCATAGGGAGGCCTTCGACTTTGACTGTGAAAAATGTGAAAAACTTTTTAAAACTAAAAAACAACTTTTACAACATGTGCAAATTCATAGCGATGTCCGCGACTTTGAATGTGATATATGTAAAAAACTTTTTAAATCTAAAAAACGACTTTTACAACATGTGCAAACTCATAGCGATGTCCGTGACTTTGAATGTGAAAAATGTAAAAAATTGTTCAAATCTCAGAACCACATTTCACAACATATGAAAACTCATAACAATGTTTGTGATTTTGAATGTGAAAAATGTGGAAAGGCATTCAACCGTAGACCAAATCTTTTACGACATTTGCAAACGCATATTAATATTAGTTAGTTTGAATGTGAAAAATGTTGAAAAGCATTTAAAAATAGACTATGTACTTATTTCACGACATATGCAAACTCACACTTCGTGATTTTGAATGTGAAAAAAGTAGTAAAGCATTCAATTATAGACAAAATCTTTCACAGCATATTTGCAAATTATGAATTATGATTTCTAATACTTTTGCTGTTGCTTATAAAATTGACAATGGTGATAATGTCAACAGAGCACTATATACGTATGATAAAAGATTATTTTTGGCACAAAATCGAAGATATTAACGTGGAAGACGATACAGAGCACCTCACACGTCAAGTGCAACGTGGGATTTTTTGGGTTAAAAGTTCCCAGGTCGTATTATTTCATGTTTTGGTGACGCCAAGATCATGTGATTTAACGCCGTTAGATTTTTTTGGGATACGCTAAGAGTCGTGTCTGCGTCGATAAGCCCGAAACATTTGAGCACATAAAAACCATCATCCGACAAGTTATAGCCGAGATACCGACCGAAATTTACGAAAAGAATCGTCTGCTGCGAAAGGTCCACAGACTTCTATTTATTTGATATTAATGTTCATAATTAATGAAATACGGCAAAAATTCGATTAATAAAATAATTTGAAGATATCCTTAATATTGTTTTTTTTTTTTAAGTGAAAACTGAAGTTAGATCACTCTTTACAAAACAATAATGATGCCAGTATGGAACTACGGAGCTCAAACCTGGGGTGCTTTCTCCAAGTCAAATATTAATATTATAAAATAGTTCAAAAACAATGTGCTCCATGTATCAGTTAACGCTCATTGATATATTTCAAACAAGTACATTGCCAGTGACTGTAAGTGCGAAACTGTGACAAAAATCTGCATTTAAGCTACGTAAAAAGCAGGGCTGGGAAGTCGTTGGAAATTTTTCCCGACTCCGAATCCGAATTTTTCGCAAGGTCCGACTCAGACTCTGAATTTAAAAATTTCAATAAGATAATCTGAAAATATTAAATTTATTTTTAATTGTTTTATTTATTTATTTTCATGTAAATAACAACAAAAAAGAAAATACAAAAAGTAATTATAATAATATATTTATTAAGTGTAAGATCACTCACATGCTTAATTTAATCAATAATGTATTCGAAAATCCGTGATTCAAACTGAATTAGATCTTAAAAAAGAATTGCATCTAATAATTCAGCGTTTATGGAAGCTCTTAAATCAGATTTTATTTTAAGCGCGGAAAATAAACGCTCTACTGAGACTTGCATTGATGGTAACGCAATGACGGTCAAAGCTGAATTTTTAACGATTTCTGGGTATCGCATTATTGCTATCACATCCAATTTTGAAGCATGGTCAATTTTATCAACTTTTTTCCGACCATGTGGTTATGCCGTCTCCCCACCACGCAAGTTGGGAGGGATAGGAATGTGGCGGTCGTGTGTCTCGAAGTCGCTAGGTCTGGAGCAATCGCTCGTGCGACCGCAGACGCGCGTGTCAACGTATAAGTCGCTACAAAAGGAACACTGCCATTGATTAAAAACAAATGGTTGGTTATTATGATA
The DNA here is from genome assembly GCF_051122295.1 of Plectrocnemia conspersa. Lineage (NCBI taxonomy): Eukaryota > Metazoa > Arthropoda > Insecta > Trichoptera > Polycentropodidae > Plectrocnemia > Plectrocnemia conspersa. Next base: position 18,759,752 of record NW_028277168.1, read on the forward strand.
TTTTGGTATACAATTTACGTGATATTTTTATACATATTGGAAATGTTGTCGAATTCTGAATTTTAATGACAGGATGCAGGGCCGGCTCTAGGTTATTTGGCCCTTCAGGCAAAAACTAAATTCGCGCCCCCCCCCCCTATTAATACTTTAATAGCTCATTACATTAGCTCAAAAATATAATTCAAATTAAAGTAATCTATTATTATATTTGACACGATACTATTTTTTTGCGATTGTGGGTATTTAAGAATTTGTAGTTTTTTTCGTCGCGATTTTTTACGCGAGAAAAATCTAAAGAGTACAAAGTAGGGTGTACCAAAAAAACTAATCTCCTTGGTGAAACTCACAATGAGAAATGTCAAATGCCAAGTGAGAGTACAAAATTATCTATCAAAAACTTTGCGAAACTCAACAGCCTTCAATAGGGCGATGCTCGAGCATGCAATCTGTTCAACATTGCCATAGAAAAAATAGTTCGAGATGCCAAACTGGATATAAACAGCAGTGTGTATAATAAATCGATAAAAATCTTCGCCAACGCTGATGACATAGATATAGTGGCGATATCAAAACAGGCACTAATAAAAGTCTTTAACGCTATTGAATCATCAGATAGAAAAGGTGCAGATCGATGAAACAAAAACAAAATACATGTAGATTGTGCCTAGTTTGAGGAGCCAGTATCCTGAAAATCTCGAAATGAACAAGTACACTTTTGAGTGTGTCAGTGAATTCATGTACCTTGCAACCCTGTTAACAGCTACAAACGATGTCAGCAAGGATATCAAGAGACAAATAGTGTCAGCAAATAAATGCTATTTTAGCCTAATAAAACAAATCAAACCGTGGTACAAAAATATTGCTCTACAAAACATTGATCAGACCAGTTCTGACATACGGTTCAGAGAGCTGGACACTTATCATGGCTGACGAAAGGATGCTTGCCATATTCGAGAGGAAAGTGCTCATCAGGATATATGGCGCTATATACGAAAGCAACGAGTGGCGTATGCGAAACAATTGGGAGCTCTACAACCTTTTTTTCCGTAAAGTTTGAAGGCGTTGTGAGGTACTATTATAAAAACTGCTCAATAATTCTACGTATTTAGACCAAACGTTGGTTAGGAACTGTCAACTCCAGAGATATGATGGCGCTTATCAAAACCGGTATTATTTTATTTTTTCTGATTACAATTACCAATCGAAATTAATGATATCCCACGCTTTAATATATTGCTTTTTACTGATATCACTGCTTTATCATATTCAGTCACGTTCAAATGAAAACGAAATATTTAATTTTCATAAGACGATCACACGTCCTCCTATGAAAATTGCTCTTAAAATTGCCCCCAATTTTGGCCTCCTTTAACCTTCTTTTGCCTTTCTTTTGACCTTCTTTTAACCTTATTTGTCCTTGCACAAAAAAATCCAAAAAAAAGTTTTTTTTAGCTCTTACCTAAAAAATTTCAGAGATGACCTTTGAACAAAATTTACTAGTTAATTAGGTAGGTGTTTTTATTAAGTATTAAATTTCCTCTTTGCAGAACCTGACATTGAAAACGAAAAAGAAATGCTTCCTTCCGTTGACATGATTCAATGTAAAGTCGAGGTAATGAAACATGCTATTTGTTATCGTACTTGTGGATACATGTGATCTAAAATAGCGTTCTTTTTAAGTTCTTAAATGTAAAACGCGAATATTATAACAGTGAAGATACATTCAAAGATGACGTAGACGACTTGTTTGAAATAGGTTTGACATCCATATAAATATAAATATATGCATTTTAATAAATGTTAATTATTGATTATTATGATTTCAGAAACGCATGATGTTAAAGATATATTTAAAGAAAACACTATCGGTGTGGACGCATTATCTCGCCAAGTTTATAACGTCACTAAAGTAATAGTCGAGTAAATTTTTAAATTGTATTTATTTAAATATTTTTACTAACTAATATAATGTTAATTTTAGAGATCAGAAAGTGAAAAGTGTACTAAAGTTCAACGTTTACATGACTATTATTCTAAATTTGATTGTAGCATATGTGGAAAAGTATACAAAACTAAACAACAAATTTCACGACATATGCAAACTCACAGTGAAATTCGTGATTTTGAATGTAAAAAATGTGGAAAAACATTCATGTACAAATACACTCTTTTAAACCATATGAAGTCTCATAGTAATGCTCGTGACTTTGAATGTGAAAAATGTGGGAAGGCATTCAATTGTAGACAAAATCTTTCACGACATATAAAAATTCATAGTGATGTTCTTAATTTTGAATGTGAAAAATGTGGAAAATCATTCAATTGTAGATCCAGTCTTTCACAACACATGAAATCTCACATAAATTTTAATTTATTTAAATGTGAAAAATGTGAAAAATCATTTAATTATAAACAAAATCTGTCTCGACATATGCAAACTCATATCAATGTAACTTTATTTGAATGTGAAAAATGTGGAAAAGGATTTACTACTAAACAACATATTTTACGTCATATGCAAACTCATAGTGATGTTCGTGAGTTTGAATGTGATAAATGTGAAAAAACATTCAAGTATAAATACACTCTTTTAACCCATATAAAAATCCATAGCGATGTTTGTGACTTTGAATGTAAAAAATGTAAAAAACTATTCAAATTTAAAAGCCAACTTTTACAACATGAGCAAACTCATAGTGAACTTCGTGATTTTAAATGTGAAAAATGTGGAAAAGCATTTAATTGTAACCTTAATCTTTCACGACATATGAAAACACATATAAATTTTAATTTATTTGAATGTGAAACATGTGGAAAAGCATACACAACTAAACAACACATTTCACGACATATGTTAACTCATATCGATATTTGTAACTTTGAATGTGAAAAATGTAAACAACCATTCAAATCTAAATATACTCTTATAAACCATATGAAAACTCATAGCGATGTTCGTGAGTTTGAATGTAATAAATGTGGAAAAGCATTAAGTTGTAGACAAAATCTTTCACGACATATGAAAACTCATATAAATTTTAGTGCATTTGAATGTGAAAAATGTGGAAAAGCGTTCAATTGTAAACAAAATCTTTTACGACATATGAAAACTCATATAAATTTTAGTGTATTTAAATGTGAAAAATGTGGACAAGCCTTTACAACTAAACAACATATTTCAAGACATATGCAAACTCATAGTGATGTTTGTGATTTTGAATGTAAAAAATGTGGAAAAGCATTCAAATATAAATACACTCTATTAAATCATATGAAAACTCATAGTGATATTCATGACTTTGAATGTAAAAAATGTAAAAAACTATTTATATCTAAAAGCCAACTTTTAAGACATATGCAAACTCATAGTGATGTTCGTGATTTTGAATGTGAAAAATGTGAAAAAGCATTCAATTGTAAACAAAATCTTTCTCGGCATATGATAACTCATAGCAATATTCGCGACTTTGACTGTGAAAAATGTAAAAAACTTTTTAAATCTAAAAAACAACTTTTACAACATGTGCAAACCCATAGCGATATCCGTGACTTTGAATGTGAAAAATGTAAAAAATTGTTCAAATCCAAAAACCACCTTTTACAACATATGAAAACCCACAACGATGTGTATGATTTTGAATGTGAAAAATGTGGAAAGGCATTCAACCGTAAACCAAATCTTTTACGACATTTGCAAACTCATTAATATTAGTTAATTTGAAAGTGAAAAATGTTGAAAAGCATTTAAAAATAGACTACTTGTTTCAAGACATATGCAAATTCACAGCAGTGTTTGTGATTTTGAATGTGAAAAATGTGGTAAAGCATTCAATTGTAGAAAACCTTATTTGGTAATAAATCAATACATGATCTTTTCTAGAACAAGAATAGCAATTAATTTTGATTATGAAATGGATAACAATGTGATTCATTGCACAGAAGCGGTATCAGATTTGGGAGTCCTATTTCGAATGGACTACAGATTTCATCAACATGTATATATTACAAAATAAATACAATAAAACATCCTAAAATGTAGAGATTTGTGTTGCGATATTCACATCAATTAGAGCTTGAGGGCACTGTGTACCTTGTATAATCAACTAGTGCACTGTACCCTTGAGTATTCTTCTCTGATCTGGTTTCATAATAATACAACTAACTCACTTTTACTAAAAAAAGATTAAAAATATGTGTCTAAGATACCTGTACATAAGGAAACATAAAAATTAATCATATTTTTTTAGCAAGTAAACAAGATAAGTTTGAACAGCAATCTCTACAATTTAATAAATTGGGTATGGTAATTTGTTTCTAATTTGTAATAATGTTTATATTATTGTAAATATAAATAGGCATATATTTTTTCTTTATATAGTTCTCAACATTCAAAGCAATGCGGTATTATTGAATCACATCCCTTGAGTTTGTATTCCTCAATATCATGAAATTTCATAATTGTTGTTCAAATTTAAAGGTTATATATTGTAGTATGTATTTTTTTACAAGTTTTTTACAATAATTATTTAAATATATATATATATATATAATTAAAATGCAATAAAAAAAAATTATTCGTTTTTGACTGAAATATCCTGTGTGTGAAGTAGTTAATACTATTTAAAATTACTGTAACCTAAAAACTACTAGACGAACTTTCTTAAAAACTCAAATATAGTTTTGAAATGATTATAAATATGATATGATGCTATATTTATTTTTCAAACTTGCTTACGTAAATGTATATTATTATTATTATTACTACGTACGGAAAAGTAGAACTCATTTGATTTTACTAGCACATGCCAGAGAAATTATATTTTTACTTGTATATGTATCTTTCGGTTAAAATGTATTCCGACATAATTTCACTGTAATAACATACTTTTAAAACTATTTTCTGGATAGATATTTTTTACGTTTTCTTTGAAATTTAATGGAGGGGGGGAGAATAATTTCAAATTTTTTCATGGGGCAAAAGTTGGCCAGTCAGTATTTTTTTTTTAATATTTAGATATCATTAAAATTCATAATAATTCATCAAATGACATTAACTTTCTTGGGCAAATACATTTTACTTGGGCAAAAAAGGGGGGGCAATCCCCTCCCTAACTGTGCCCTTAAATGACGTCTTTGATTGGAATTAGACTCGATTGAGAGGCAAATTCTCGAGTTGCACAGCCTAAATATACGTAGTATGTGAAAATATTAATACATCTATAAGAACAAAAACTGCTTCAAAATATTTCATACAATGTAATAAAATTTTATTTTATTAAAAAATCTTATTATACACAAAACGCGCAATAATCCATACGTGAATCATACTTTATTTTCTATAAAATTATATAAAATAAACGAATTATATTTTTTTTATAATTTCTATCAATATTTTGCATTCATCTGTATTTATTTTAGCTAAAAAAATCTCCTTTCGTGGGTTTAACTATTGCCCACGCAGAAAGGGTCAGCTGTAGACGATAAATATATACATTCCACAACAGAATAGGTAGAAAAGAATTCCGAAAAGTTTGGAGGCTTTGTGAGATACTATTCTAAAAACTGCTCAATAATTCGTACTATTTGGACCAAACGTTAGGAACTGTCAACTTCTGACACAATGGCACTTATCAAAATTGGTATTATTTTATTTTTTTCGATTACAATTGACAATTGAAATTAAGAAAATAACTGTCATGTTTTGCTTTTTACTAATATCAGTGCCTCGTTATATACAGTTATGTTCAAATGGAAACGAAATATATATATTATATATTTTATTTTGAATGATATACATTACACTTCTTGCTATATTTTTACTAGCTAATTAGATGTATCTAAGTATTAAACTTTATCTTTTCAGAACCTGACATCGAAAATAATAAAGAAACGCATCCTTCCATTGACACAATTAAAATCGAGGTAATGAATCGTGTTATTTGTTAAAGTACTTGTTAACTAGGGATGCCAAATTACTCGACATTATAATACAAAGGTAGTCGAGTATTTCAAATTTTAATATCCTGAAACCCGGCTGTAGTTTTGCTAATTTGAGATATAAAAAATATAATATATTATCTTGGTGCAAACTGCTCCGGTATTAATTTTAAAAATAAATAAAATCAAAATTTCTTTTATACATTTATTTATTGCTAATAAAATAATATCAAAATTACTAATCCATTTAAAGTTTCGAGTTGTCATTTATTTCTAGTATTTGTTTTTACGTAGAAAATATTCTTTCATTAAAGGTGATGTCAGTTAGATCGATTTTAGAGAATTGTATCATTCTCTATTTCTTATTCAGCAGGACGATTTGTGGGAGAATCCTCCCAGTTTTTGAAGAGTTTGTCCAAATCATTAGTTTTTCTTGTTTTTTTCACTGACATAAATGAGTTTGTGTATTGATACAATTCTATATATCTACACAAGTAATTCCATAATTATTTGGCAAACTGTTTTATTGAGAAAAAATCGTTGGCTTTTGGATAAACTTTATTTTCAAGTTTATCCAAATTATTTTCATTAATTTTTTTATTGCTGATTTAATTGGTTCTGTGATCGTTAAAATTTCTTGCAAAACCCATACATTTTCTTCTTTATTTATGTAAGTCTGCCCCAATTTATTTATAGAATTTTTTATTTTAAATTTCTTATGATCAAATAAGGGATTGCCATCGCGTTTTACAATCCATCATTAAACACAATGTTTTCTTTCTTTCATTCTTCCATAAAATTTGATTTCCGATCTTAGATTTAAAAAATAATTGCTTACTTTCATCTAATATTTTTTACATCGGGACGAATCTTGAATGCTTAAAATAAATCCGTCTCATAATTTATATTTCCGTCAATATAAAACGCATTATCTTCATTTTGAGGGTAGCCTTTATTTTCATCGCCAGTATTGATTTCTTCGCTAGAATCTTCTTGGTCTGAAGCAAAGAAATATTCAGAAATTTAAGAATTTATACCAATTTGATTATAAAAACTTTTATTGATTAACAGCATCAATATAGTTTCTATATTTTACCATAACTGCAGCCCAGTCATGATTCGAAGCAACAATATTTGCTTCAATTCACCTGAGTACTCGAAAACATAGTAATAAATGCAGGTACTCGGGTTGGCACCCTTACTTGTTAACATATGTTATCTATAATAGCGTTCTTTTTCTAGTTCTCAAATATAAAACGCGAATACCATAGCAGCGAAGATACATTTAAAGACAATGTAGACGACTTATTTGAAATAGGTTGGATCATTCCTATATATATATATACATATATAAATATGCTATTGCATTTTAATAAATGTCAATTATTGATTTTTATGATTTCAGAAATGCATGATGTGAAAGATGTACTTAAAGCGAATACTACCAGTGTGGATATTTTATCTCACCAAGTTTATAACGTCACTGAAGTAATATTCAAATAAGTTTTAAAATTTTATTTATTTCGATATTTAAACTAACCAATTAAATTTCAATTTTAGAAACCAGAAAGTGAAAATTGTACTAAAGTACAACATATGCAAGACTATTCTTATAAATTTGATTGTAGCAAATGTGGAAAAGCATTCAAAACAAAATATCAAATTTCACGTCATATGCAAATTCATAGCGATGTTCGTGATTTTAAATGTGAAAAATGTGGAAAAGCATTCAATTGTAGACAAAATCGTGCACGTCATATGATAACTCATAGTGATATTCGTGATTTTGAATGTAAAAAATGTGGAAAAGCATTCAAATATAAATGCACTCTTTTAATCCATATGAAAAATCATAGCGATGTCTGTGACTTTGAATATAAAAAGTTATTCAAATCTAAAAAACAACTTTTACAACATGTGCAAACTTATATAGGCGTTCGTGATTTTGAATGTGAGAAATGTGGAAAAGCATTCAAATGTAGGCAAAATCTTTCACGACATATGCTAACTCATAGCGATATTCGTGACTTTAAATGTGAAAAATGTAAAAAACTATTCAAATCTAAAGACTGTCTTTTTCAACATGTAAAAACTCATAACGATATTTGTAATTTTGAATGTGAAAAATGTGGAAAAGCATTCAATAGTAGACAAAATCTTACACGACATATAAAAACTCATATGAATATTAATTTATTTGAATGTGAAAAATGTGGAAAAGCATTTACAACTAAACAACATATTTCACGACACATGAAAATTCATAGTAATATTCGTGATTTTGAATGTGATAAATGTGGAAAAACATTCAAATATAGATGCACTCTTTTAATCCACATGAAAACTCATAACGATGCTTTTGACTTTGAATGTAAAACATGTTGTAAACTATTAAAATCTAAAAAACAACTTTTACAACATGTGCAGACTCACAGCGTTTATCGTGTTTTTGAATGTAAAAAATGTAGAAAAACATTCAATAGTAGATCAAATCTTACACGTCATATAAAAACTCATATACATTTTAGTGTATTTGAATGCGAAAAATGTGGAAAAGCATTCACAACTAAACAATATATTTCACGACATATGAAAACTCATAGTGATATTCGTGATTTTGAATGTGATAAATGTGGAAAAGTATACAAATATAAATGTAGTCTTTTAACCCATATACAAACTCATAATAGTAAAAAAATATTAAAATCTAAAAACTAAATTTAAAATGTGCAAATTTATGGCGATGCTTAATATTTTGAACGTGAAAATGTGGAAAAACATTCCATTGATAAAATCTTATACAACATATGAAAATTCATATCAATATTAGTTTAACATATTTCAGCACATGCAAACTTATACTGATATTGGCGACTGAATATGAATAATGTGAAAAAGCATTTAAAACTAGTCAAATGTATTCTTAAAATTATTTTAATAATTATTAGTGTATTTAAAAGTACTAGTTTTTACTTTCGCCCAATACAACTGTGTTTTGGCCAGGAGTAACTTTGACCAAGCCGAGCGTGAAGCGAATTACGAATCAATATAGGTGATACCCACAGAATAGAAGAATCAATTCCAGCTCCCCACGGTACATCTGCCGTTATTTAATCAATATTTATTATAAAAAACAAAACATTGAAATACATTTAAAGTATGCTTAATATTTTGTTCTGGAACATATTCACCGTCTACTTCAAGATCTGCTTCCCATTTGGTTGGAAGACAGTCGATTTCACGTGCAAAAAAGAGCCAATCCTCGACCCTATGTATGCCTTAACATCAATCATCAAATCATCCATAATAATATTTAAATTATTTAAATATCAAAATTTAAAAATAAAAAAGGCCCAAAATCGTAATTTAAGAATGTAAATTCATTTCAGGGATGAACAACCCGTTTTAGCATTATATAGTATAAATAAACTAGGTTTCAAAAAAATCATTTTTACAATATTTATTTATAGAATAGTTAACAAGAAAAAGTATCAGTATGATTCTCGGCATTGCAATGCAATGCTGTTGATAAATATATATAATCGGTTTTGTAATATCTAAGGCAGTTCAACAATGTGTAACATTGGGGTATTATTGTTTAGCATCTGCAATCATAAACAATTTAATTAAATTAAGACAAGAGTATTATTATACCTGTATGCTAAATTCAATAACATGGATGCAACGGATACATGTCAAAACTAACCATCATAATGTTATCGGCTAAACGTTAATGTGACATAACGCTCCCCGACAAAATGTTAACACAACATAATGTTAACATTTATGTATATAAATTAATGTTATTTATTAAATAATAAATTAATATGGTATTCTGTTATAATAAATGAATATGTATTCTATTAATTTATAAAATATTAAATTTACAGGGTAGGTGTATTACTTAATTTTGCAACCAGTGAACATTTTTTAAACAAATTTAGAATTTTATATTAAAAAGTGTTGTACTTCACAAAAAGTTTATAATCAAAATAAATAAAAGGCAAAATTGCACTTATTTTTATTTCAAATAAGTTTTATTAGTTGAAAACAAATCAATAATAAATAAAATACGAGGATTGAAAATCGATATTTTATTAACTTATAATTAACTATTATAATCAAACAAATTGCGGCTCATGTGTAATTTATGGGTGTTAATTACACATGTGTAATTGATGGGTGTTAATTACACATGAGCCGCTGCGATAGTATTTCTATTAAAATATATGCGAGTGGACGAGGCACCATCGGCCGTTGTCTTCCCGTAAAGGCTAACCAAAAGAATTTACGTCAGTGTTACCAAAGTGTCGCCAAGTTTTGGTCATAATGAATGAATAAATAAATATATAAATAGTCCCCCACAAAACCAACTGTTTTAAAACTGAAAATTATAAGCTTTGTCTATTCGGCCAATTAACTGTAACGTCTTATGTTATTTCTGTTAAGCAAATATAGTTTAAGGGTTTCTAGCCCTTAGGGGGTGTGATTTCGCAGCCAAAAAGACGCTGTTGGAAACTGGTAATAATTTATTATATAATATTACATATATTGCGACAAACTATGGTGGCTGGCGGAGTGATGATGTTCAGTGAATGGTCATCGAAAGTCTTATAGTTGTGGCAGCGCCAGTGTAGTCGAGTTTCATTCCTCTCTGCTGCAGTGATCGTCTCCGGGAATCCCTCTCTGGCCCTGACCGTATGCTGTCTCTCGTCTCAGGCTGTCTGCCCTCTTCTCATTAGAGACCAGCTTCAAGTATCAAGGTTTGCAAAGCTAGCTGACGAATCACAACCATGCAGCGACCATCTAGTCAATCGTTGCACTCGTTTCTTCGAACAACAAAACATGTCCACGCCTCTAGAAAGTGACGTTTGCTCCCGGAGGTCGAATGGTGCAACGGGAATATTGTGGGTTTACTGTGCTTTTTGTCGTCCGGTGACATATTCTTTCTGTGCCCATTACGCAACAAATAAATATTCTTTCTGTGCATCGGAGAGTAATTACGCGTGTTATTTATGTTGCCCTTTTTTTGTGGACGTAACGAGAGCTTTTGTTGTAGTCCATTCTTTTACAGTCTTTTGTCACGTTCATCCTTATTATGTCGTGGTTACGGAAATCAAGTGCGCGTGTTTCAAGAAGAACCCTCACAATACAATGTTATCAAAGTAAAGGGTTCAAAAATATTTTTTTAGTATCCCTTATAAAAGAGCGACTCGATGATAACCATATATTTTACTCTCTGCACCTCATTGCTCTTCTATGCACACTTTGGTGTGCTACTATTATATTCTTTGTTGCGTGGTTAGCGTACAGTTGTTTTCACTGCTGTTTTTTAGCGTTGATGCGTAAATTTAATAAATAATTATATTACAACAAACAACCACTATGTAGTTATTTTGATTTACTATACATTTTAAAATGCTTATAGTTAATTTGAATTAAGATACATTTTAAAATTATTTGCGAAAGATAATTGTTATTTAAGTAATATTCAAAACCACACTGCATATTATAAAAATAATAAAAAAACAACAGAGAATGAAATTACATAATCAATTAATTTATTACTAACCTAATTATCAAACGTGCTTCTGAAAAAATACAAGTCCGAGAAAATTTAATAATAATTGCTTTATTTGCTGATATTTTCCTCGTTGCTAGCTAACATTGCCAACGAATTATTTCTTGATATTTTTCATAGCTTGGTAATTCAAGATCAAGGGTTCGAATCTCACGTAGGTTCACTATTTTTTTAATTTTCTTTATTGTTTGAGAGATAGTAGTTAATTATTATCACATATTTTAATTTCTTTCGGCTATCTAAGATTGTATTATGTATAAATATTGAGGTTAATAATGGCTATTAAATGAACAATTGCGATTTTCCAAACGTATGAAGTGGAAAAAATTGTACATTTCAATTTGAACCTATTACATGCAACCTAATAAGGCAATCTACTTAACGTCTAGTCACACATGATATGAGAGAATATCGTATTGATTTGTTCTTGTCCAGGAATTTCAGTTTGCGGACCCATTGTGGTATTTAATAAAATTATTATTGTAAAAATTGTAAACATTTTTTTATGTAATGTGCATTAGCGAGAAGCCATTATGATCTACACATGTTTTTAAATAAATAAATATTAAAAACTAAATAATTATATTTTCTAAATAAACTTTATTATTTATTAAAGCACATTGGAATTTTATATTATACAAAACTTGACATAAAAAATCTTCCATATTATAGAATGTTAGATGTTTGTTTAATAATAACACATTACCGTAAGTAATTTATTAATTTAGTTTTAACACATAATATAATGACTAAATCAATCATTAAAAATTAACAGTGAGATTTCATCATTTTATTATAAGAATATGTATATAAGTCAATACAATCGTTAAAAAAGAAATCATAGAAATTGTGAAACAAAAAAAAAAACGTATCTATCACATGCCCCTTATTCACCAATCTAAATTATCTGGAAGACCGCCAGGGTATTCTCCTGTGAGGCAAGCAGTACAATGACCACCAGGTCCCCCACCAGGAGCAACCATTTTATATCTCACAGCGTGAACGAGCCCCTCCACGCTTAAATACTTTAAGCTATCAGCTCCTATAATTTTAAACACAAATTAAATATGATTTTGAATTATTCCTTTAATACTTTGTCATTATTTGTGACTAACCAACATGTTTTGCTAGTTTAGCTGGACTCATTTTATTAGCGATGAGCTCTTCGCGAGTAGGAATGTTTATACCCATATAGCAAGGGTATTGCAGAGGCGGACTTGCAATACGAACGTGCACCTCTTTTGCACCGGCGTCCCGTAGCAATTTTATAATTGGTCCAATGGTATTTCCGCGTACGATAGAATCGTCGATTAATACAACTCGCTCTCCAAAAACGTTTGCCGATAAAGCACCGAACTTCTTGGCTACTCCGAGCTGACGTAATCTAGTAGAGGGTTGAATGAACGTGCGTCCCACGTAACGATTTTTACACAATACTTCCATGAAAGGTATTCCGGACTAAAAAAAAGACGATTATTAATCTTATTTTATTTAAAATACATAATGTTGTATAGTGCAATACCTGTCTGGCATATCCGTGCGCAGCAGCTGTCCCCGATTCAGGAACTGAACTAACAATATCAGCGTCTATAGGCGCTTCTCTAGCGAGTTCCCTACCGCATTGCATTCGCACTGAATAAACCATTTGCCCCTCGAATATACTATCACTTCTTGCAAAATATACATATTCGAATATACAAAATGCGTGATGTTTATTAGGAGGCGGGTGCAATCTGTCAACGGATCGAGGACCGTCTCTCGTTAACTCGACTATTTCCCCTGGTAAAATTTCACGATCGTATCTCGCTCCGATTGAAAGAAAACCACAAGATTCAGAAGATACGACCCATCCTTCAGTGGTTTTTTGATTGCCTATATTACATTCATGGGTCAATATAAAATACTTACTAATACAGTCACTAAAATATGTTACAAACCTATTGACAAAATTCTTCCCAAGCACAACGGTCTGTTGCCATATGGATCTCTAACACAATATATTCTGTCTTTCAACATAATGACTAAGGAATAAGATAGAGGCGCTAAGTGCATTAGATTTCGGATTCTCGCAGGCCAATTTGGTCCGTCAGCTCCTTCTTCTTCGGCAGGACTCACGCAAAGAGCTTGTGTAATCAATTCTGAATCGGAGTGCGTCGATAATCCAACGCCACGCGCCAATACCTACAATTAAACATTAATTCATATAACACTAAAATAAACACAAAAACATTTCTATACCAACCATTTTACGTAAACTATCACAATTGACGAGCTGTCCATTATGAGCTAAAGCTAAAACACCATGTGCTGTATGGACGACAAATGGCTGACAATTTACTTCTTCTGATGCAGCAGATGTAGAATATCTAAAACATGGAAAAAGTTTAGTAGTAAGAAAAAGTAAAGTTCCATAGTATATTAAAAATTAATGGAATTGGGAAATTTAAATGATCTTGGGAGATAACTGATTTTATGAACCCACTTCCTAAAATAGTTGAAAGACTACATTTTTTATAATTTATGAAAGTGTAATTTGAATAGCAAAAATACCAACACCAAGTTGGCGTCGTTCATATACTCTGAGACAAATTTAAAGAAGAATTTAAAACTTTTAAGATACACAAACCGTGCGAGCTAATCCTCATTTTAAATTATATTTGGATTTTATTAGTAAAGACGATGCAATTTATTTTATTTTTATTTTTATTCAACTTTCTTTTAAGACTGTAAAATAATTTATTACTTTCAAGAGTTCTCCATAAAGACAATGTATGTAAATTAAGATCCCAAGGCGGGAAATTGTTAGCTGACATAAACATAGTTTCGAGATGTTTAGACATTTGCAAAATTTATTTTCTTTAGTGTCCTCGAGTGCAACAGAGTAATTTATCGAATAGATGGTATCAGTGGTATAGTTCTAAAAAATAACTACTAGAACGCTACTGCCCTTTAGACTAATCAATGAGATTTCAGTTTATGTGAAGTCGGAGACAATTAGTTATTTTGTTCGATTGACGGTAGTTGTGTTGGGAGTGTGCTGTTTAAAAATGTATTGTCGGTGGCTATTCAATTGGGCTAAATATAAAATAACAGATTTTTCAACAAATCATACCAGAACAACATTTTGGCGTGTTCCGGCCCCCATTATACCACTGGTTTGTATTCAATATAACCCACATTTATAATGGGAGAGAGGAAAGAATGACTAATAGAAAATTATAAGTACCTCTGTTTTAATTATACTTTTAATATGGTAAAAAAAATAGGAGGCAATTTATTTCAAGTTTTATCCGACTTTCTTGAAAATCTTATTTTCAACTACACTGAGAAATATATCTTTTTCAGTGTCCTAGAATGCAACTGAGCAATTTCTTGTACAGTTGGCATTCAATTATAACACACACTTATATTGGGAGAGAGGATAAGATGCCCAATAGAAGATTGAAGTGTACTTCTGTTTTAAGCAGAACCCTAAGGAGTTACTATATTGTATGATGAGTTAACATATAGAGACATACATATTATTACCCTAAAGTAAGAACATGTTAACTGACATAAATCTAATACAAAGTTATTTTAGGTATTTTCATCTTTGATATACACATTTCTTTCAATTTTTAACAAAAAAACTGTAGTTAATTTAAAACAGCATAACCATCATGAAATGAGTTTGTTCAATAATAAGTGGTAATGTAGTGAGTTAAAGTTTTATTGCTTTGATTTGTTTTACTATTTTTTTGTGTTTGTATGTTTTAATAATTTATTTGCAAACTTCTATACTATTAAATTTCGTTAATTTATTTTATATATTTTTTTATAAATTAGTCGGCTTTTGTGGATTTTTTTATATCAAAGGCTCTCTATATTTTTTATAAAATTATTGTAAAATATTTTTTTCTTCTGTTCATTTATTTCGTATTCTTTAATTTATTGCTATTATTTTTTATAAAAATCATTTACATTAAATCAAATTAAAAAAATATTATATAAATATAAAGTTTTTTATTAATTATTTCTTTAGTTATATACATATGTATATCTATATAACTATCCCGGGTACCTTAAAACAGGGAAAGATCGACGACCGTACATGTATGGCGATACCGCTCAAAGGGCTAAAGGCATTTTTAACTATTTCTTTAATTTAAGAAGCGCATGTATTATGTAGAACTTTACCTCATTTTTTCAGTACAATAATATTTTTCACATCATCACATATTCACAGCAAAATACATTGCCATAAACTATATATTTGGCCCCCATGAAAAAGTTCAACAACAAATTTTGTTGATATAAAATATTTTAGTATTACCGTGTATGACCGATGCCAAGATTTCCTTTTAATTTTCTTATAGCCTCATCGTTGAATATATTACTAATCAATCCCATTCCTTTATGAATATGAAATGATCGATTACACGTTCCTTCCGATGTAACGATACCTGCTGATTCTTGACCTCTGTAATATAAAAATGAAATAAAAGCAATAGTTGTATTAATTAAAAAAATAATAATTAATAAATTAAAAACCTATGTTGCAAGGCAACGAGTCCAAGACAAATCATTTGTGAGATATCAATCTGCGTAGGCCATTCTCCTGCACCGATAGCTCCAAATACTCCACATTCGTGCGTTAAACCTAATACAGGTTTCTTTTTATTATTATATGTTGATATTTACATAAATAAAATTTTAAATATGGGTTACCCGTTGTTTCTACATCGTTAATCAGTGATTTTTTATGAATTAATGCTAACGCCGGTCTCTTTTTACACTTAACGTCGTTATTTTTGTGCGAATACAGACTTTTGATTATGCTGCTGGTCTGTTGGTGAGATTCCTCAATATTAATTTTTGAAATTGCAGAGTTTATCAGATCGGGTTCTTTATCGGTTCCGGTAATTAGATCCATCGTTGATTATACTGAAAGAAAGAACATGATGATGCAAAATATTATCGGCCGTTGATATCGAAATTGAAAATTATATTACAACAATGGAAGTTATAGACTATTAAATGAAAATTGTATATAAAATGATTTACGTCATTTGCATCTTTTAAACTATTACAAAAACATATTTTGAAACGTTTTCGATAAAGGTTCTTATCTAATAGCTGCAAAATATTATGCAACGAACAAACAAAAAGAAGATTATTCTCATGCGTTTCCAATATATTATTTACGTATTTGTTCTGAATAACAACTGGAGCAATAACATCTACAATTGTTTGTGTATTATAATCAACTAGCGATTATAAGCGATGGAAGCAAAAGCTAAATAAAAACACAAAATGAATTAAAAATAAATAATTATAATTTTCTAATACCTTATATTTTATTTTTAACTCGAATGTCGTTTTCCTTTACTAATCTTCAAACGAAGCGATAAAATTAGTATCATCACAGGCGATGCATTCAGATATTATAGTATATACTATATTTGACGAGTTTTTTGCGAAAGGGTCTCAATCTACCGGCTATTGGCCTCGAGCGTCTCGAAAATCTCACCAGTCTGCTAAAAGTAAATAGAGAAAATAAAAGTATCCATTAAATACAAAATAATCGAGTCGTAAAACAAATAGTTTCGTGTAACATTTTTGACCATGATCTATAATTTCATTGATTCAAGGAAGTAATAGTTCGCGACGTGCGAAATATTGAATAAACAGTGACGTAGCTTCAGCTTTATAAAAAGCTGAATATTATTTATTTAATATATCTTTTATCAGGCATTTTTAAACTTAGACCCTTTTGATATATTTTTTACAGTTGTATTATATTATATTAAATGACATTTGCGTTTCTCCGTCAATAGATATTGCAATGGGCAAAAATATAAAAGTAAGCTTGAGGGTATTTAAGAAAGGTTAATTACTGCGTTCACTTACATGCGTTATATTTGAAACTTATTTGATTTTGCCGACAGTGCTGCGTTATGGCCAAAACTAAAGTTGGCGCAAAATTTAAATTTGCGTAAAGAGTTTGACGTTTACCCGCCAAAGAGCCGACAAACACTCGCGGTATTCTAGAGTGTAGCTAATGGCATAAGGCGTCTGGCTTATTGTGTGCACGTTCGCAGTCGCTTGCCATTTAATTATTTATACGAGCGATGTCCAAAGTGTGGACTGCGACTTCACATTTCCATTAAAGGGGTAGTATGAAATCACTTTATTTTTATTTTATTTCAATATTAATTATACGACTTTTTTCACTACAATATTTTTTAGTCTGTTTGTATTTATTCATTAAATTGTATAATACATAAATCTACCTGATTTGTCGGAAATATTTTTCTTTATTAAAAATGTCAGTTGATTAAAGTATGACAAAAGAAATTGTCGCAATTGTATCACTTTTTATTTAATCTACTATGTCTTTTCTTAAAATTAAAAATAAACAAGTTCCCAAGTTGCAAATCCACAATAATGATTAATAGCAATAGTCCAATAAAACAATTAAAATTATAGTAAATTTCTAGTTAAGCAGTGTTTTGTAGTTGACGTCGCTTGAGAAAGTTTTAGAAAGCCGGTCATACAAATTTACACCTCTAAAGTGCGTCACACGCGAGCGGCCGATTTTGGAGGCAACCAATTAACGGAGACGCCCTCGCGGTATTAATAATTACGAGAAAAATGTCTCCCACGTGAAATTATTTAACGATTACTTAGTGATTTTTTAAAAGTAAATAATATTATTGACGCAGACATGAACGCCGAGTGATGTGTTCGAAAGATCAACAAAGATTATTTGTGTAATTGAGTTTTACCCCCCCCCCCTCCTGGAAAAAGCTAAAACGACGTCCCTAATTTAAGGTCATAAATTTTCGGGTTATCCTTCAAAGAAAATCAAAATAAAACAGTCTTGAATATTTTTTCCGAAAATATTTTAAAAATATATTTTCACCAATAGAAAAAATATCGGAATACATTTTCACTGCTATAAAATATCTATGAAACTCAATTTAACAGTTGTGAAACATCCATTTGCTATTCAACCGCAAACCTAACCTACACGAATTAATCAAAACCAACTTGACTTCAGGAAAGCTCTAAAAAAGGATATGGGCGCGCGGAACGCATTTAACGCACGCCCTTATCTCTTTTTAACCCGACGTAAATTTTACGAAAAATTTAATAATTTACATAATTATTTTTTTTGAAATACCAGCTACTTCTTTCTCTTTTTACTTCTCATATCCTTCAAAAAGAAGAAAACATATTATATCAAATAAACCAAGTTGGGTTTAATATAAGGTATTATATTCCTCTACCATACTCTCAAATAGTCCAAAGTATCAA
This sequence comes from Plectrocnemia conspersa, assembly GCF_051122295.1. NCBI lineage: Eukaryota > Metazoa > Arthropoda > Insecta > Trichoptera > Polycentropodidae > Plectrocnemia > Plectrocnemia conspersa. The sequence goes on from NW_028277168.1 coordinate 18,778,569, forward strand.
CTAATAATAAAAACCATTTGACATAAATAAAGTTTTAGTGAATCGTAAATGATGGAGTAGAAAATAAAGTCAGCATTTATAAATGTATGTAAATGCTACTTTTAAACGTTCTAAAAATAAATATTTTTATTTATTAGTTATTTTAGCTTGGATATTTTTTTTACATCATAGTTAAGGAATGGTTAAAATAATTTGTAAAAATAAATAAAATGGTTAAAATAGTTTCATTTATCACACATTTTTTATTCTATTATTTTAGTGACATATAGATTAAAATAGTTTGTAAAAAAATGTTAAATAATTAAAAAAAAATGTTAATTAATTTAAAAAATTATTATGTAAAAAAAATAGTTTGTAAATTAAGATAGTTTGTAAAAAAATGGTTAAAATAGTTTGTAAAAAATAAAATGGTTAAAATATTATAGTTAAAATAGTTTCATTTACCAAACATGTTTTATTCTGTTATTGTAGAGACATATATATTTTTGAGGATCTCCAAAAACCATTGATTCTTTTTTTTATTGTTGTTTATAATTAGTTACACGTTTATTTACTAACGTTTTACTCTAAAATTCATATTCATTAGGGACATCTACAAGTATCTACAATTTTAATCGTGGTTGAAATATTACATAAGCTACTCATATCATCAGTGTTGTATACAGACATGGCTTTGTTTTTACAAAAGCTAAGAAACTAGCTCAGGAATGGTTTAATCACTATACGTAATATGATTCAAGCCGCACAGCGCGTAAGAATTTTAATTCTCCAAAAGGACATTCGTTACTTTTCACTGAAATTAGCTAGTGCTTAATGAAAATTCCAGAAGTTTAGTTTGCGAATCTCATAAGCTCAGAAAAATCGTAACAGAAAATGAACAATGATACATTTGTGTGAGCATAAAACAATGATAAATAAGTAAACAATGATCATAATTTAAATCCGCGCGTCAAATGGATTTTCATCCTCGCAATACAATACGTTTTGTTTGGCGAAGTATGAACATGGTAATATTCTGAAACATCTCGAAAGGAACTACACGCTAACAGCTGATGAATACTGCCAGAACTCGGACAGCTGACAGAACCAGTTCGTCAAAACTAAGTTCAACGACCAAATCAAAGTTCTTTAAAATGTACCGTATTATTTTCAAAAAATTTGGAAATTTAGACAGGAAATTTTCCCGACAACATTTTTGCGTACACTAATTTTTTGAACATGAAATATTCTGGACAAAAAATATGTTCAAAATATGTTATTTAAACTAATTTACGTAAACACTTGAATTGTTAAACTTTTGAGTTTAATGTGCTATTATAATAAAATAAAATTTCAACGTAAAAAATTGAATATTTGATTTTTTAGTTAACGTATTGAACTTGAGTAAGGATATTTATTTTTTTTAGTTTGTCACTTTATCCGTCAAATACGTATGATTTTTTATTATTATTATTTATTATTTAAAGAAAAACAGTTTGAGAATCATTATTTGAAATAATAAAACCCGCTTATCTCAATTTATTTCGTTCGCGTTCGCATGGCAGCGACAAAGAACCACGTGTTTTCGTTAAAATTGCGGGGTAGAAGGGGGGCCACACGAGGTTATAAAATCACACTTAAGAGCGTTTCGTGTTCCCAGCGGCAGTGTTTCGGTGTTCGTGTCCTGATCTCTGTTCCATCATGACTTCTGGTAAGAATCCAATATACTTTTCACTTCTTTTTATCGCTAATCGACGAACAAACGGTAAAAACAAAAGTAGATTTGAAAGAAACATCATAAATCACTCGGACGTCTTTCGCGCAATTACTAGTTCGATTTAAATTATTTCAAATTTAAGAACTAATTAAATATAAATTAAAAACATGTTCAATTTTACTAACCGGATGTGTGACGTCAGTCGCCGTAGTTCAAAAAATGTTATTCAAAGTCTTATTGGATGTAGTTATGTGGTGTTGCCATTGTGCAATATTTATATAGCTAGGTATTACTACAAAATACGTTATACTAATATATATAACGTAATCATTGTACTTACATTATATACTATACTATTAATTTAAAAATAAAAAAACAAATTCCTTGTACATCTTGTTTATTTGTATAGAAATACCTCAGATTGAATCCGTTATAGAACATAGTGGTTTTCAATTTATATGGTGTCTTGGCGATCGTAACTAGTGATTTTTATTTTTTTCAAATTATGTTTTCCTAGATTTTCCCAATCTCACACATGATTATCGTCATGAATAATTAAAAACAAATCGAGCCAAGTCATTATAAATAGCTTATAATTAATTAAATATATTCCACTGAGTTACACTCTAATGTCTCACTATTAACTTAGTAGTTGTTGATCGTGTTTACCTAGTTGTAATGCATTATGCTAACACTTGTCATATTGCAACATAAAATTACAATAAATAAATAATTATGGAATACCCCAAAGCACAAAAATGTTATCTAGCATGAATATTTCTAGTTTTTGTAGTTTATAACGAAAATAACTAAAGATTTGTGGTATTTTTATGATAAATAAAATATTTCTATATTTTCATCTTTAATTTACTTTTTCTTATAAGAAATCTACAACTAAATTATTCTACAATATGTTAAGCTCTGTCTAAGGCAATTTGAACAATTCATTGAATTGTTCAAAAGATCATATCTCACTGAAAATATTTTTATCTGAGAAATACATGTCATAACCTCAAATATTGTTATTTTATAAAAAAAATCAGTAAAATATGTTTAAATGTCCACAAATTCATCGAGTAATTTCAAATAATAATATGAAACACGTGTGAACCTACAAACATATTTATATTAACTATGTAGTTAACATATTCTTGTCATAATGATGTATTTAGCTCATATAGAAAAGTATAGTTAACACATTCTTCACTTGTTAAATCTATGAAAGTCTTATTTATTAGGTTTTATAACTAATTTTAGCAATAACATGTTTAATATGTTCAAAGTGTGTAGCTCCGTACTTTAAAAACCATCCATTGAACACTCTTAACCAAACTTATGATTAAAATAAAAATATAATGAAATCATAAATTGTTAATTACTAGAACATTTCTTATACATATGTACATCTCATAGCTATTAATACTGATCTTTTCTTAAATATTTATTTTAAAATTCACATTTGTATTGCTAAACGCTATTATCAAGAACAAACGCCACCCAAAATTGATATGAACATGCAAAACAAAAATATTTTCCTTCCCGTGTGACGTGCAATTTGATTATTTGTTTTTATGACCCTTATGAGAAATTCTTAGATTACATTTTTTATTATCAATATATTTTGTTTTCTCACATACACAAAGAGTCATCAAAAGGTCAATTATTGTTTTATCAAGTGTTTTATGAATATATATGTAAGTATACCAATTAAAAATGATCCCCAGCAAAGAATGTTTATTTCATCAGACAAGAAATACACTTTGGGCGACCTCATTATCGAGGGAAAGACTAAGAAAGTATTCAACATCAAAGAGAATGCCGATATTTGTATGCTGGTCAGCAAGGATAGAATTACGGCAGGAGACGGAGTCAAAGCTCACGATTTGGAAGGAAAAGCCGTCATATCGAATCGTACAAATGCTAAAGTCTTCGATATCCTCAATTTGGCTGGTTAGTAATTTCATCTGTGTATATATATATATATATATATATACTTATTGAAGTAGTTTTTAATTAATTTATATCCACAGGTATTAATACGGCATTCATTTCTATGATGGATGATACTTCTTTTGTATCTAAAAAATGTCAGATGGTTCCCATTGAATGGGTGACGAGAAGATTGGCAACTGGATCATTTTTGAAGAGGAATCCCGGAGTACCTGAAGGCTATAAGTTTTATCCGCCTAAACAGGTATATAAATCTGAAACTATCCATGAAAAATATTATTTTTCTTGGCTATCAAATATCTTTGATTTTTTTACAACTTATTGCAGTGTTTACGTCAAAGAATATCATAGAAAACTTAAAAAATATGTATAAATGTATTTAATCTGTCATTCTGACGTAATATAAAAAAGAAGAAGTCTGGTCGAATATTTTATATAATTTTAGTATATTTTCAGAATATAATAACATTTTAAATTGTTTTATACTTATTTTAAAAGTATAATATATTATGAAGTAACTAACAATTAATAACTAACCTAATACTTAATCATACAAAATTATATATAATAAGTAAATATGATCATTTTAGGAAACATTTTTCAAAGATGATGCAAATCATGATCCTCAATGGTCTGCTGAACAGATAATCTCTGCTAAGTTCACATTTAATGGATACACCATTGGTAATTGTCATTAATTAATAATAAAAAAACACATCTCTAAAGTTAATGGCGAGTAAATAATATATATGTATATACATATATTATAAATGATTTAGCTAAAATTATTATTAAGTAAATACATACATACACATGTAAATCTAAAATTGATGTAATACACAATATCACAAAATGCTTTAATAAAATACAACAATATTATCCTCACACATCGTAAACGGTTGAACACTCACTTAATTCATATAAATTTTATGTTCTCTCTTTTGTTCTTTTAACATATGAATTACTTATATAATAATACATATGTAAGGTTTGATATTACAATTATTTTTTATAGTAATATTATTGTCACGCAACATAATCGATTGAACACTCATTTAATTCATATTACTTTTATTTACTTTCTGTTGATCTTTTAACATATGCATTACTTGTAAAATAATACATACATATGTATATAAAATTTGATATTATAATTATGTTTTATAGGTCAAGATGAAGTAGATATGATGAGACGCACAACCATTCTCGTATTTGAAGTCTTAGAAAAAGCATGGGGACTTAGAAATTGTGCTTTAATTGACATGAAGATTGAATTTGGCGTGGATAAAAATGGTATAATAAATTTAAAGTGTACCGTCTAAAAACAAGAAATATACTAAATCATTTTCAGGAAATATTTTGGTGGCTGATGTCATTGATTCTGATTCTTGGAGGTTGTGGCCATCTGGCGATAAACGCTTGATGGTGGATAAGCAGGTGTTTATTAATAAAACAATATTTTCATAAAATATATAGTATTTTAATCTCAAATAATATTCAATTACATAATCTCTTTAGGTTTATAGAAATTTAACAACTGTAACATCCAGTGATTTAGATACGGTGAAAAGAAACTTTAAATGGGTCGAAGAACAACTGGACCATTTGAAACCTGTTGTCCCTCATCTTATTGCAATTATGATGGGTTCACCTTCTGATAAAGAACATTGTCAGAAAATTGCTAAATGTACGTTGCATTATTTACCGTTATATGTTTTGGTTGTTACATAAATATAATAATTTATGATCGTATATTACAGATTGTATAGATTATGGACTCAATGTAGAGCTGCGTGTAACATCAGCACATAAAGGAACCGAAGATACGTTGACGGCTATCAAAGAACTGGAAGCTCAACCAGGATCTTTGGTTATCATAGCTGTCGCTGGAAGATCAAACGGTTTGGGCCCCGTGTGTGGCGCCAATGCAACTTGCCCAGTTATAAACTGTCCTCCTCCATCAACTTCGACTACTCAGGTTAAGTATATATATTTTTAATAAAATACATTTCCACGGAGTATTTAATATTTGGTGCTTAATTAGGATGTTTGGTCGAGTCTTTCATTGCCTTCCGGAGTTGGCTGTACCACAGTATTGTATCCTGAAGCCGCTGCTTTGGCCGCCGCCCAAATCATCGGCCAGCAAGATTATTTAGTATGGGGAAGATTGCGCGTTAAACAAATCAACACTATTTACTCTCTGAAAAAAGCCGATTCTGAAATGAGACAAATGTGCATTTAAAAATATGTATATAAATATTTCTACCATTTATAATGGAGATTATACTAAGTTTAATTGATCTAAATACTATTATATCTATTTTGTACTACTTCTTTTCACACATTCCTTTGTGGATTTATAAGGATAATCTCTCAAATATTCCGAATTGAAAACAACATTTTTTTACGTTTATATATTATCAGTACATACATATGTATGTATGTACATTATATTATGCTATTTTGTTATTTTTTAATAGTTATTAATATAGTAATGTGACTATTATACTTACATGTGCTTTTGAATCTTAAGTTTATTTGTTTAATTTCACTGCTTCTTGAAACACAATATGTAAAACTTATGCTTTTAATTAAATAAACATTATAAAAACAACTACTTTATTTTTTCAAAGAATGGAAATTTGTCTTATTGTATATTAGGTTATTACTCGTATGTGAAGTATTCATTTAAAAAAGCCACATAAGAATTTCCATTTCTAATATGTTTTCCTAAGATAAGAGTGCCTACGAATTTTATTTCGTATATTCAACCAATGTTGTAAATAACCTACTTAACAAGTTTTGCAACTTAATATTTAAAAATAAATGCAAAGAATGCAACGCTGTTGCACTTCCGAATTAATTTATTTACTCAATGTTCGGATTGTTGATTAGAGTAATAGTTAGAGTGAAAAAATGTGCATGTCCCGTTTTTAAAACTAAATTTTGATATAATTTTGTTAATGTTATATGATAAATGTATATACAAAATAAACCTAAGTATCTAATTTATACTATCTTAAAGTCACGATTGTTTTGTTAGGATATCCGGGGTCGCTACTTCTATATTAAACATTCAAAAATAGTTTTACATAAATGTTTACATTATTTTAATTAACATAATGCAGTTGGCCGACTGCTGGTAGCACAGTTTTTTAAGAACGATTTTCCGTTGCGCACTAAGACTACAACTCAGTGTTACAATATTAACGGACCCTTAAAATATTTATCAAGACTTAAGGTATTCATTCAGCCATTGAATTTTTGCTCATTATTTTTATAAAGTAATGAAAAATAATCTTAATTACACAAATCTAATTGACATTTCATATGCAATAATACACAACTTTATTTCAGGATGGGTGAAAAGTTGCCCAAACACAGTTTTAAAATTGTACTCAAGATAAAGAAACTAATATGTGTAATTTATTTAATTTACTTAATAAAACGTTACATGTTTTGGTGCTTAATGACTTTTAAAAAACCCGCGCTGTCAAACGCCAACGGCGCCATATGAACATAACGCCTAGTTTATCGACCGTGTCAATACTATTTATTTTTGATGATTTCTTTTACGGACTTAAATTTAATAATTAATTTATTTTGTAAATATGTGCAGATAATGGTTTTAGAAAGGTATCGTTAATTGCTAGTTAGCACGGTGCCACGCTCAAAAACCACCAGTTGTTACTCCCACTTCGTTTCCCGTGCTGTTAAAAACCCAAACCTAAACTAAACAAATGGACCATTATATTCGCTTAGGTCAGGTTTGGGTTTGAACAGAAAATAGACGTTTCATAACTGTCAAATTGAGTTTCATAGACATATTAGAGCAGTTTATAATTGTTTTACTTAGATTTTATATAAGTGATACCCGAGAATATCTGGTTTAGAATCAGATACGTCATTTCATATTTTGTCAGGGAGGGGAGCAAAGGTTAACCAGTCAATATTCGTTTTTTTAATATTTTGATTTCATTAAAATTCATAGTATTTCATTAAATGACATTCAAGAGGGGGAGGTGCTCCCACCTACCCCTCTCCAAATTACGTCCCTGCTCGAAGAGCCTAGTCGCTGCTATGCAACTCTATGGGCTGAAGTCTTTAGAGCTTCGATGAGGATGCAAGCGCTTTGGGGAGGGGGACTGCTATTTAATGCCACTTTCGGGGATTTTGGGGCTTAAACCGGGCAAGAGGAGAGTCTACTTCAGTTCTAAAGAGCGACTTACAAGCGAATTTAAGTTTCGGCGATTTATTGGAATTTCAAGTGATGAGTCATCCCTTATCTTACATTGAATCAATGAAATTCCGTTACTTTTCCCGTATGTATGACATATAGATTAACCTTGTATCTGATACTTTTTAACTAATCTAAGCTATCCAATACCTTAATCAATATTTGGGGATGCAAACTTGTCAGAAATCAGATTGGGCAGTATTTTTATAATCTCTATATGTTATTAATTTCTAAATATATAAACATAATTAATATCATACATAGTTTTAAGCAGTACATAACGAATATTTAAAAATAATATATATTTTATAAAATCAATAATTAAAATTGATTGTTAAAAATGATTCGTTATCACTGGAGTGTTTACAAGGCATGTTGGAAAGTGGCAAAATCAGTAGGCAATGTTGGCTTGCCTTGCCGGTCGGGTCGGTCGAGGTCATTGGACATATTGTTTTGCCATACATATTTACGAACACAAGTTGGTATATTTACACACTTTTAATTGTAGTCATAGTACATATTAATCAAATTAGAGGCACGTTTCAATCGATTGAGTTAAAATATACAATAACAAAGTGTTTTGTTTATTATTATATTAACCTTGAATTTATTATTATTTTATAATAAAAAAATCTTAAGAATAAATTTAATAACGACCTTTGTGGTATTTTGTTTTTCTATAAGCTATAAGTAAGTTAATGGACTGCTTTGTGATAATTTTATTGGCTTGATGATTTTTAAGTACATAGTACATTGTTTGTTATTATTTTTATCTGATTGATGTAAATTGTCTAATTTCATAATTTAAAATTTATACAGTGATAATGAGAAGTAATCATGTGATTTAGATGTATCTGGTTCTTTTCAACCTTCTGTTCTTTACACATACATAGTATTAATCAGTTTATCCACGAACACTTTCTTTTCTGACGTGGAAAGATATTTTTACACAATTGACAGTGTTGCTTTTAGAGACAATAAAGTTGCAAGTTTTGAGACAATATCAACGATACTTGCTATTATGGAGATGTTACATTTTCATTTACTATATCTATTTGAGGCCAAGGAAATATTTTTAGCATTTTATCTAATCGCTAATCGCGACCGTTGTGCAACATATGTTATTACAATTAAATTGATAACGTCATAAATAAATAAATACATAATCAAATTGTTTTTAAGAAACATGAACAGCATACATACTGTGAATCAACTCGAAGTTCACGAAATGCCCATGTCTGTATTAATACGCCCTCTGCCATTGCAAGTCGACGATAAAAAAGTGAACTCAATTATGGAAACATTGAAGGTATTAGCAATACATAATTAAATAATAGTTTATGATTGATATGTTATACTATTTTTATTAGGATCCACAACAAGAACAATCAGTACCCCCAATTGATGTATTATGGATAACTGGATCTCAAGGTGGCGATTATTATTACAGTTTTGGAGGTTGTCATCGTTATGAAGCTCATAGAAGACTTCAGAAGGACACAATAAGAGCAAAACTGGTGAAATCGACTCCTAATGATTTGAAAATATATTTAGGTTCCAGCGTTCCAAATTTAAAGTGATTTGATAGGTTATCTTATATAAACATTATTTTTGTACTTATACTATAAATAAAATACGTATTTAATTCCCAAAATATTTCATTGAGAATCGCGCCTAATGCTCCATGATTTATTTGCAACCTGATATTTATAGCATGACCTAAAAATAGATAGCATTATCTAACGCTTCCACAAATTAATAAAAAAACAACGAGAGAGAATTAAATATAGTATTACAATGTAAAAAGCAAATTTATACTAAGAATAAAATAAATAAATGAACATACATAATTCATAGAAAATAAACCGGGAGAAATTTAAATTAACATTAGTGCTTTCAAAACATTTTTAGGACACATCCACTACCATTTTAATGAAAATAAAAACTATCTGGGCGTTCAAAGTATATCAATGCCACTCTCACGGCAAAATAATATTATACAAGCCGTCCACATTGAGACTATTATTTATGGCCATTAAGTCACTGTGGCTGACCACCCTTAAGAATACCAAAAAATATTTTTGCGCACCAGATGCAATAATTGGTCCAAATAAGCATACACAGAATTCATCATAGCTGCCGGAAATCTTGCGTTTCGTGGGCAATCTACTTCTGACCAGAATTCGGACTACTCACTCCTGATATATTATATGTCGCCAGGATTTATCCTGATACACGATACCTGCATTCTATCAAATTTTTTGGTACACTGAATTACTTAGTTCAATAATAAACATACACGAAGCGCCTAATTGGCTGAACACACCTACTTGGCTTCAAAGCCTGAAACATTTTTTTTTGAAAATATGTTTAATAATTAGATTGATAATCTTTTTTATCATATTTGAGTGTCTTATTTTAAGCGGACTACAAATTATAGCACTAAATAGAAAATATATGCAATAACGCCTCTGGTGTTGGGATTTGGAAAGATATTTGTTCGGCTATTTTCTTGACGTTTTTTCAAGCTTTTGATAAATTATGACAAATAGCTTAATTTACTACTGAAGCAATATAAACAATTACTTGAATCGTACATTTCTAACAGATTATTCAGAATTGAACAAAATAACGAATAGCCTGAATTAAAAGATATAAGAGCTGGAGTCCCACAAGAAAGTGTCCTAGGGCCGATACTCTATTTGTTATACACGTATGATTTGCCACAAATAGAGAACGTTACAATCGAAATATTCGCGGATGATATAGCAATCTTGGCGGTAGTGAAAGATATAGCGAATAATATCGAAAAAATCAATATGCCATTGATAGATTCACCAATTGAAACAAAAAATGAAAAATAATGTTGAATGAATTAAAATCGGTACATATAAACTACACTAATAAAAACATAACTAATCAATTGCAAACTAGTTTTTCGAAGGTATTTACGTTACAGGAAACTATCTTGCATCAATTTCACGCATTTATTATCACTATAGAATTAAATTCTACATTTAATAAAATAATCCATTAACTTCAAAATCCGGTAAATAATTTACAACTTTGCGGAAGTCGTTTACATCGCAGCAAATACCGAAACCTAAGGTAGTATTTTCAGCTTTCCAATTTAGCCAATTGAAGTTAGAATCTCCAAAGCATTTATTTTCACAGAAAGTCAGGTCTTTTGCTTCTTGAAGTGTTACAAAAGGGTTATTCAAACCCAAGAAAGCAGTAGCTTTATTCGTCGATGCGTCATGTACGACCTATAAATACAAATATAATAATACTTAAAATATAAAACAGTATATGGTTTTGAAACATACCTTGAATAACCAAAGTGGAGCTGGTAATTGCTTAACCCTAGGACTTAAATATATATCGTGAAGCTTGTTTGAAGAATCTTTTAGTTGTAATACACCCCAACTACCTGTGTATATAGTAGTTCTGAAATTTCCAACACTGATCCGTTTACGCAAATTCTAAAATACAATATAATTATAAAACAACTATGAAGATGTAGTACCATTGATAAAAATGAACATACATCTTCCAAGGTATTCCAATTTCCGCCATTGAAAGACTGCCATTGAGGCACGCAATTAATATAGCTGAAAGTGGCTCGTTGTTCTGTGGACAAGACGAAGTCTGTTTTGGCTGCAAGATGTCCACGTGCCAAATATGTGTCCCTGTAGTACACATCAGCCATCGCATCACCGACTACTAATGCTACATTGGTCTTTTGCACTTTCTGGGTATAAAGAGAGTTGACAGACAAATTTGGGTACCATTCTCCTTCTGCAATGGTATAAAATACATTTTTTTGAACTACAAAATGTAGGAATTGAACATATTTCATCGTCCCGAAGAGCATTTAATAAAGATAATATAAATGCATTTAATCTTCAATTAGAAAGATTCATGCTGATTTTCGATAATTATAGACACCATGTAATCATCGATCAATAAAATTATCTTATCAACGATTGTTATTTCATCGACGCAAATATAATGATTATTTAATTATTTAGTTTTTTTTTAACATTCCAATATGTTAACATCACATTAAACAGCATATAATAATATCTCGATTAATTTTGATAACATTACGTTGCGTAATCCATTTCATCAAATACCCAATAATCGGGGTTTTATTACATATAATTAATATTTATTATTTACTTATAATTATAATATAATAGTTACTTACGTTTAAATTCGGGTCTATCCGACTTTTGAGACTTTATACTCTCTGGTGTTTGAGAATAAGTAACGTATAAAACTGCAGCATTAATTTGATCAAAACATGATTTATATATGTCGATTTGTTTTGGTGTCATAGCTTGAACTCCAACTGCAACATTGAAGCCTTGACCATGAGCGCAGCTTTCTTCTTTTCTTTCCAGCCAAGTAGAATGCGAGATACATTTTACTTCTCCAAGTTGTGTAGTTTCTTTTAACCATTCAGTTGATGTAAATAATGTATCAGATTTACACATCAAAGTCTGAAACACATCATTAAAAATAAATTTATCATTCCAAACATGATTTTTTAAAACTTACTGCAGTTGTTGGATGTTCATCAGTAGAATTCTGAGACAGTCCATTATTTTTCCCAAAACATGAAGCAATAATTTTGTCAGAAACAGAAAACTGAAATGATTCTGAATTCCCAACTGGTGCTATCAATTTTCCATTAATTACCAACGAAGGCTGAGGTTCAGTTAAAGAAGAAATTGTAACACTACATCTATCTATTAAAAGAAATGTAAATACTGTTATAATTATATATCTAATAAATTTACTTAATACACTTACTTTGATTAACTATTAAATCGTTGTGAAATTGTTGAGGATGTGCTTGCACGAGTGCACCAAATAAAATTAATATATAAATGTACATAATTTTAAAATGAAATAACTAAAATATTTATAAAGCCTGGTTAAAATAAAATATTATTAAGTTTACTTTACGTCAAGATGGAAGTGAAACTAATGAATTGAAAATATAATTGTATCGAGTATAATTGTTCTTTTTTATCTATAAACACATTATTTTATTTTGATAAAGTTCTATCCCGTTACATTTATCAATCATGTAATTAATATTATATTTTAGATCAAGGTAAATTTTATATCAGATTATTATAATGGATTCGATTTATTATGATAATCTGATTCAATTCGAGTATACCCAATATAAAAAAATCAGTGCGAATAAATAAGTTTAAAGTAGTTTTTAGTAAATAAAGAAACACCAAATCAATAATGAAATTACTAACATAAATTTCTCATCCTACAAATTTTAATTAATATTTAACTAATAAATAAATATTGTCTATAAACCAAAAGATCGCTCTAGTGTTCTTATTTCCTCTTTAAATTAAAAAGGAAATAAGAACAAAAAGGTTAAACTCATATCACGCTTTTAATTTATTGAAATAAATCTAGCTATATATGTATAAAATAATGTAAAAGCGTATATAAGCGCTTACATTGCATACATAAGACACCTCCATCTGCGCTTACATCAGGAACCAATAGATATCTCACAAGAAACATTAGAGTACATCCGAACTCGCATCAAGCGGAGTTACACCGAGCATCGACCGAGACCGAGAAAGCAAAAGCCAGAAATCGATAGATTCTGCGAGACACAGACAAGGCTACGATAACATCAAGTATTTATTACACAAATTGCACGTGCTTAAAAAAATGTTGCGAATTTAATAATAGTTTATAATACCAATAACTTAAAATAAAAATAAACAAGCGACTGTAGGAGAGCACAAATTATTTATTTATTAAAATACAACCATTAATGTCTTATCGGGTTATCCCTAATGCGTCACAATAACCGAAAGCAAAAATAACACAATTAAATGAAAGAACAAATATCAAAAATACAAAAAATAATGGCATTTGTATTTCTATACAATATTAGTAAGTTAATATGTAATAAAAATGCTTCGCGATTTTTCAAATTTATTTAAGTATGTTTTTTACGCATATTTTGATATCAAAAAAATATGGCGTTTTATCTATTCGTTTCGTTATTATTTGCGATCGTTATACATACATATGTTATAAAGACATAAAATTAAAATGGATAACAATTAATTAATACATAACAAATTACTATTAGAGATTATGAAAATCGGCCCCGTAGCAAAAACAGTGTAGTTGATTATCTATGCATATTAATATTGTAACTTGATTCTATTAAATTTAATTCTACATTTAATAAAACATTTCATCCACTTCAAAATCCGGTAAATAGTCGACTACTTTGCGGAAGTCGTTTACATCGCAGCAAATACTGAAACCTAAGTTGATATTTTCAGCGTCCCATTCTAGCCATTCGAATTTAGAATTTTCCATGCATTTGTCTTCACAGAAAGTCAGGTCTTTTGCTTCCTGAAGTGTTACAAAAGGATTATTCAAACCCAAGAAAGCAGTAGCTTTATTCGTCGATGGATCATGTACGACCTATAAATAAAAATAAAATAATACATATCCCAGTTTAAAATATAAAATTGTCTGTAGTTATTGTTATGGAACATACCTTAAATAACCAAAGTGGAGCTGGTATTTGCTTAGCCCTAGGACTTAAATATATATCGTGAAGCTCGTTTGAAGAATCTTTTAGTTGTAATACACCCCAACTACCTGTATATATAGTAGTTCTGAAATTTCCAACGCTGATACGGGTACGCAAATTCTAAAATGCAATATTATTATGAAATAACTGTAAAAATATAGTACCTTTGATAAGAATGAACATACATTTTCCAATCTATTCCAATTTCCGCCGTTGAAAGACTGCCACTGAGGCACGCAATTAATATAGTTGAAAGTGGCTCGTTGTTCTGTGGATAAGACGAAGTCCGCTTTGGCTGCAAGATGTCCACGTGCCAAATATGTATTCTTGTAATACACATCAGCCATCGCTTCACCGACTACTAATGCTATGTTGGTCTTTTGCACATCATTGTAATATCCATTAGCCATCAATTCGCCAACTTCATATGCTTCGTTAGATTTTTGTGTATCTGTTGTGTAAAGAGAATTGGGAGACAAATTTGGATACCATTCTCCTTCTGCAAGAATATTTAATTTTTTTAAGATCGAAGTCGTTAGAATCACTTCTTAAGATCGACACAAATGGGATACTTTGATACGTATTAGTAAATACTGCATTAACTATCTTTCAGTAGACACGCTTATTTTTCTTTACTCTTTCACCTCTCAACAACAACATTTTAGCAGCTCTGTAATCCGCGCAGTATCGAGGTAAACGTTGTCAATTCAAAACATCTTTCTTAATACACATATTAATTCAAAATTCAATATAATAGTCACTTACGTTTGAATCTGGGTCTTTCTGTCTTTTGCGTTGTTATACTCTCTGGTGTTTGAAAATATGTTACGTATAAAACTGCAGCATTAGTTTGGTCAAAACATGACTTATATATAACAATATTTGTTTCTTTCAAAGCTTGAACTTTAACTGCAATGATTAAGCCTCGACCATTAGCGCAGGTCCCATCTGTAGCTTCCAACGAAGGTGAATGCGAGATGCATTTCACATCTCTAAGTTTTGTATGAACTTGTAACCATTCAGATTGAAATAATTCTCTGGATACACACGATAAAGTCTAAAATAATATCAAATTAAATTTATTATCATCCAAATATAAAATTGCTAAAACTTACTGCAGTTGCTGGATGGTCACTAGTAGAATGGTGATCCAGTCCATTATTTCTTCCCAAACATGAAGCAATAACTTTTTCAGAAACGGAAAACACAATTGATTTTGAATTTCCAATTGGTGCTATCAATTTTCCATCAATAACGAATGTTGGCTGAGGCTCGGTCAAAGAAGAAATTCTAACACTACATCCATCTAAAAAAATATTTTATTAATTAAATTCATAATTTAATGTTAAAATGAAAATTTTCTGGCGGGGAATCAAAATTGCTTTATCGAATACTCGCTTCTATCTCGATATTTTCACTTTTTAACAATTCGCTGGGATTCTTCAAAAATGAGCCATTTTAGAGGACGCTACGAACTAACGCAATGTACAGAATACGAATCGCCAACAATAATGCTACACATATATGACGCCTTAGCATAGATTTTGACAATGTGTATACTAAATTTTCATCCCAAGACTGCGTTGGAAGGATAGTGAGTGGAAGATGAGGAGTTGGTAGGCCAATACATTTATAAGGCTGTAAGAGCAATATAGTTATTATTGCAATAATACACTTACCTTTAAATGGTTTAGTATTATTTTGAATATAATTGTTGTTTAAATGCTCAATTTTTAAATCATTGTGAAATTGTTGAGGATATGCATGTACAACAGTTCCAAATATAATTAATATGTATGTAATATAGTAAATCATTTTAAAAATAAGCTACTAAAATATTTTTGAAGTATAGTTTAAGTAAAATATTATTTTTATAGCACTACTTGACTAGAGGGCATACCTTAAATAATGTTTACAAATATAATAAAAACATGTATATGTTTTTGAACGTTTACTTTGCATTAAGGTAAAAATATAACTAATGAATTATGAAAATAACGGTATCAAGTATAACTATTTTTTTATCTAGAAACTCATTTTTTCATATTGATAAGTATAACCCGTTGTGGAATCAATAGATTGGATTAAGGTGTCAGATTATCATAATGGATTCGATAACTAATATGAATAAGCAATTGTTATATGCTTTATATTATAAAAAAACATGTTAATAGAAATAAAATGTATAATACTAACAACAAATTAATAAATGTTGAATTTCGAATATCTTTTTTATTGTCACCATTATGGTTTTACAAATATATTTTGGTATGTACTTGTTAATTATATCGACGACACGCTCAGAAACCAATGGTTATGAACATTTAATCTGTTTTTGGCCCTAGCTTCTGCGAGAGTGGCCAACAACGTTTTGTTACATAAATACTTTTTTAAATTTAGATTTTAAAACTTGGTTTTTTATCGCCTACATAATTACGTACGTAATACGTACATACATAATTGATTTTATAAAAATAAATACGTACATAATTGATTTTATAAAAATAAAATATTTTAATATTATTTTTAGCCAAATGACAGTTCTTATGGCCAAATTTAATCTTATGGCCAAAATTGCAAACATGGCCGAAGAAGAAGACGGTCGCGAGTATCGCTGGGAAACCGGCTACGAAAAAACCTGGTATAAACTCAAAATCTTTCAATTTCTTAACTTTAATTTAATATATAATAATTAAACTTTACATTGGGCCAGTTTTTGTGCTCATTTGGATACAATAACTAGTCAAATGTTAGTTATTTATGTCAAATTGACATTTCTAAAATATCTTATCTATCTTAATATGATTTTTGAATTTATATATATACCTTTATGGTTGTTTTACTTAGCGATAAAATGATGGGAGAGTGATCAGATAATTAGTCATATCAATATTTAAGTGTTAATGTAGCAATTTCAACACCTTACAGGTAAGGTGACTTTGAACATATCAAAGTTGGACACCAAAAATAAAAAGGCAATCTCGGAAATTTTTGTTTGAATAGGACAAAGAAGGACAAATTGCTACAAGGAGCCTTAAAAAAAAGGGTCATCGTGAATTTTTTTTTCAAAGGCCATCTCGAAATTTTTGTTTGGATACATATTGCTGCGGGAGTTTAAAATAAGTCATTTTAAAAAATTATGTTCAAAACCATCTCTGGAATTTTTTTGAGGAAAAATTGCTACTGGAGTTTAAAAAATGGTCATTTTGGAAATTTTTAAGAAGGGCATCTGGTCACCATAACTTATATTACATAAAAATAAGTGAAATACAAAATCTAATAGAACATTGCTGTTTTTCTGCTGAAGTGTGTGCCTAGGTAATGAAAGACATCTAAAGTGATTATGATAACTAAATCAAGAAAATATCATTGAATACCGACAAATATCGCCTCTTTCAGTCATTTTCTCCACGTTTCAATCAATTATTTATTAATGAAATCTTTATTTAATTCAGGGAAGCTATCAAAGAAGATGACGATGGATTCTTGGAAGCTTCAGTCGCTGATATTGTTCAGCGAGAAAAGAGGCGTAGGATGGCACTACGCAAAGGAAGACCGAGGCTGGGGATGATGCGTTACATGTACATAGTAATCGACACTTCCGAAGCCATGGCTCTTCAAGATATAAAGCCGACGAGATTCATTTGTACTATAAAAGTATGCGTTTTAACTTTGTGTGATTATTATAGATAAATCAATATTGAATTTTATTTTATTTTAGCTATTGGAAGAGTTCGTCGAAGAACTTCTCGATCAAAATCCACTCGGACAACTCGGAATTATAGCTATGAAAAATAAACGTGCTGAGAGGATAAGTCCGTTAGGTGGTAATGCTCGACGCCATGTGAGAGTCTTACAAAGGTATTAAAATATTTAATTAAACCTTTGGTTATGTCGTCAGTGCTTTTAAAATGACATACATTGTGTAATTTTGTTTCTTAATAATATTCCTTAAACCTTTCGATTCCAGAATGTAACTTTTAATATGGAAAATTTACCAAAATTCAAATGGCAAAAACATTGTAAACTTTACATTAAATGCATGATCTTTCATACTCATAACATATGTATATATACAATATACGAGCGATATATTGCCACACCCTAACCAGTGTTATAAAAAGCATCGCAATATATTTAATATTACATCAATACTTTTCAGTTTGAATAACGCAAATTTAGTAGGCGAGCCTTCTATACAGAACGCATTGGAAATGTGCTTACGTCAGCTACGCCAACTACCTGCTCATGCCTGTAGAGAAATTTTAATATTGAGTGCTAGTCTTACAACATGCGATCCGACAGACATACATCAAACAATACAAGTATATTTTTTTCATCTTTATATTATTATTTATACATATACAATAAATCTTTTCTTTATTTCAGACGTTAAAAACAGAAGGTATCCGTTGCTCGGTTATCGGTTTGGCAGCAGAAGTGAGAGTATGTCAGCAATTGTGCCAAGAAACTGGCGGAACTTATGGCGTATGTAGTCATTTGTAAATTAAAAATTGTATACGGTATTACAATTGTTTTTGTATAGGTCATTTTAGACGATTGCCACTATAGATCGCATCTATTGGCTCATGTTCCTCCGCCAGGTAATGCTAAATCCACTTCGGCGTGCCTTGTAAAGATGGGCTTTCCTCATTCGGGTCCGATGCACCCTGGTGATGAAGAAAATGATGCTAAAGACCCTCTATTGACGGTTTGCATGTGGTAAAATTATTCATTTATTTACTTATTATTAACAATAAAAATAGTTGTGCATTACCTTATGTAAATCTCAAACCCTGAATTAAACTGTAAATCTCAAACCCGAGCAAAAATCCAAAGTTGGATTTTTGCTCGACACCTTGAGGTCTTAATCAAAAACTAGAATCAGTTTCAGAACTTTCATTAGGTTAAAATGGATTTGAACAGCAAATGGACGGTTAAAATGAATATGTATTTTTCATTAAAGTTATATTTTCACTAGTATAAGTTTAATTTCATGAACTAGACCAGTTAAAATGTATCGTGCAATTGATTTATAATTCTCTGTATAAAACTGTTACAGAATAATTTGTAAAACAAAATAACACAGCAGAAGAAAAGATAACCGCGACCGAATTGTGTTTCGCATACCATATGATTAGAAAACATCAATCTTTTGCTTCTACAGACTACCTTAACAAATTATAACCAAAAGTGTACGATTCTAAAATTGCGACACAACATTCTTCAGCCAAAACAAATTGTTTGATTAATCAAGTTCTCGAACCTCATTCGTAATGAACTTCAAGTTGCTCATTTTGTAATATTAGCACTGTCACTAGTAACCACAGAGATTTAAAAATACTTGCACTTGTAATCCAATATTTTTCCAGGATAGGATTAATGAAAAATTGTTCAAATTGACGGGGAGAACTTTCGGATATGGTGGTCAATTTTTGTATACAAATGTTAAAAGAATTTATAAAATACATTAGATTTGGAGGCGTCAATGCTAATGTTAATTTTGGCAGGTGGCAACGAAAGCAAAAGTGACTTTTGCTCGAAGGATTTCTGATGGAAGAATATCTCCGAGATCGATGGATTGTGTAACGGAAATATTGTGACCTTATGGTGCTATTTGTCTTCCGGTGATACATTACTTCCCGTGGCCATTTCGGAACAAAAAAATATTCATTCAATGCACCGGAGAATCCTTGCGTGTTATTTATGAGGGAACCCTTTAGTTCTAGTCGTAACGAAAGCAGTTGTGTAATCGCACTATTGTTAAATAATCACTTTTGGTCACAGTAATTACAGGAGTTTCAAGAATAAGGTCCCCCACAAATGAGAGCCTGTATGGTATCCACAATAATAAATAAAACAGTACGAAATAAAAGATAATAACAAAAAATATTTTATATTAATTTAATAAAAAATATTGAGAGCTTCCAAATTGATATAAAAAAAAGCTAAATTAAAAAATAAATTAACGAAATTTAATACTTTAAAAGTGTTAAAATAAATTATTAAAACATACTAATACAAAAAAGTAGTTAAATAAATCAAAGCAATGAGATGTTGAGAATCACTTAAACAACAAAAATACTTATGGGAAAATACGTAAAATTAACTCACCACTCAAAGGGTTAAAGGCCTTTTTTTGTCTAAAAGAGCACCAAAGGCTTTATTAGATTTTTTCAACAATCCTCTTGGAATGAATTAGAATGAATGAAATCTATCTTTGGTTTCTTCATAGTAATAACAGCACTTTTCATTCGCATATTTTAAAAATAGAAGATAAAAGTAATAATTGTAGAAGTTATGTTATAGTTTCAATTGGGAATATTTCAATAAAAGAGTCGAAAATTAAATTTTTACCAACTCTAGTTAAATCGGCTTTAAATACATACAAAGAAAACAGATTAATTTCAAAAGTACGAATTGATAGATTTAATAAAGAAGTAGCAATATTTTATGAAACAATGGACAATACCGTTAAAAAAATATTCAGTGTTCAGTCCTGGATGAAATTGGAAAATATACCAAAATGGCCATATGTTGAAAAAACAGTTGAATATTTGAAAACAAAAAATATTGTAATAAATGGCAGCTTTATTCAATCAATTTGCTACATTAAAAAATATATTAACCCTTTGGATACTAAACGACAATACATATATCGTTGTTTGTCATCATATAAAATAAATTTTAACGAAGATCGCCATTGACGTCATGATGCTTGAAAAAGTAAATTAATTTGTGAATTTGTTAGCCGGTTAGTATGATAATGGCAGGAAACAGTTTTTAAATGAATTTGATTATAATAATGTATAGGAAGAACCGATGAATGTGATAAAAAATAACTTTTAAAAACACCGTAGCCTCTGAAGAATTGCAAAATGAATTACAATCTCCAGAGTGGAATAAAAAATAGCTATGCTTTTAAAAATAGAAATGGAATTTCCCGTACACTATAAATATTTATATTGCATGTGCGAGTATAATTTTTCCATACCAGGGCATAATGGTAACGTGGAGAGAATATTCTCATTAACGGAGATTCAATGGACTGACGAAAGAAATAGACTTTCAGTGGATACTGCTAAAAGTATTCTACAGTGCATTGAAAACTATGATTTCAAATGTATGATTATCTACTTACAAACAAAGTACTCTTTCAAAAGACGAAATCTATTGAAAAGTATAAAAAAATATAAGTGAAACCTATTAATTAAAAAAAACTATACAATAGACCCCCAATAACACGGTAAATTGGGGATGTGCTATATGGGAATATAAAGAGCCTGTATGGTTCTCTGGATTTCGCACACATGCCTGGAGACATTTTTCACTGTATCTTTCGCCACCTTGACAATAAATGTAGAGCAGCCATATGACCCATATTTATTTATTTTGCTTTTATCAGAGAACGTCACTCTTCTTAAATGCGTGTTGTCATGGTATAAAAAAAGCTACGTACGAGCGGATGCTTTTACGGCGATCATCACATGCTGACTCATACTTGTTCCCTCTACAACTCCTCACCACACAGAACTCGTTCGTCTAACGTCCATCCTATCTACAGCCTGAGTCTCGTTACTTTTGGGTTCCCCATCATATAAGCTACCACATGTATACCTTTATCAAATGTTTTGCAAATACTTCCTGATAAAATTTACGGTAGTTTTCGCCCAACATTAAGCACATTCGTAGTATCACTCTTACCCTAAAGCTGATTTGTTGCACCGTTTTAAAAAGTTTTAGAATTCTCCTTTTATTTGAATCAACTCATATTCTTGGTAATATACTTTTTTACTTTTTCTATTTGTTTATTTGTTTTTTTTTTTTATAATAACCCTTAATGTCAATTATATACAGGATGCATTACATTTATAAAATGAATCAATATCATAATTAATTTCAGTCATTTAGAAGATTCTGAAGAACCTAGTCAAGTTTCCACCGGTGGTCATCTATGTCCTCAGTGCCGCAGTAAATATTGCGAACTACCAGCTCAATGTCGAACGTGTGATTTAACCTTGGCATCGGCGCCACATCTAGCTAGGTATATTTACTAAATTATACACATTTAAAAAATATCAAATCACACTTATGACAATTTTTTTTTAGGTCATATCATCATCTATTTCCTGTTGACCCGTACAGCGAGTTACCGTACACCAAACAAGTCAATTATTGCTATGCGTGCCTGAAAGAGTTTGAAGAGTCGGAAAAGTTTGTACGTACCCTTGAATAATAACTCGCATAAATAATTCTGTCCATTTCAATGTGCATTACCATCACTTGACCTAAGCCATTGACAATCATTTCAATTATCTTCAATTCACTATAATAGATGCATATCAATTTGTAGCTGTGATAATTTGTTTCTTTTTATTCAGATATACCAATGCGGTTCCTGTTATCGTTACTTCTGCTGCGACTGCGATCTTTTTGTGCACGAGAGCCTTCACGTGTGCCCTGGATGTGCTTCTCTGCCAGCTCAAACGTCGGCGCAGCCTACAAATGCGCCACAATTCCCTACCATTACAATTTTATAATGTACGAAAATTGCAATAAAAAATTATTGAAACTAAAAGTACTACGAAATTTATTTAACTCATACGTTATATGATGATTGATGATGATTAATCATGAATGTTTATGAGTTTCGCAAATTAATAATTATTGTTGATTAAAATCTTAATAATCATTGTTTTTTGCAATACAACCAGTGCTGTGGAGTCGTTTAAATTTTTACCGACGTAAAAATTGAAACTGAATATTTTGTGTCGTTGAGATAAAATGCAAACATCACTAGTGCTGCTAAATAATTTTTGGTCACGCTCCCATGTCGACCGTATGGCTACAATGTTTGAATGAACACGAGAGTCGTGTTCAATGCACTAAATATTGGTCGATTGGTCGATTTTTTGAAGACTCCGCGACCCCAACTCTGAATCCACAGCCCTGAATACAACACTAAGAATAATATTTATACATGATCGTATTATCTCAATCTATAAAGATAAGATTAATGTGTTCTTGGCAAACCTTTAGGATAACCTTGCTGCTTATTGAATATTTGTTTTTTTTAATCGAGAGAGTAAATATTAACTTTACTTACACTTTGATTAGCTAGTAAATTTATAATTATAAAAGTGTTTTGATGATCTTTATATGTTTTAAACTAATAAATCGGTTTTAGTAAATATTTTATTAAAAAATTCGTAACTATGCTGCATATTCAGACAGTTCTTTAAATTCAACTGAGAAAATTGCAACAATGATATAATTAAGATAAGAAGCAATTAACATAATAAAGACGGTTTATCATGTATTTGCTTTATACAACATTGTTGTAGTATCTTTTAGAATCTATATTGGGTCCATTTTGTATGGTTTATTTATTATATAGTATGTAAGTATGTTGAAAAGTAAAATTTTCCAATAAAAGTTATAGCAAACTAACAAAAATAACAGGATAACATTTGGTTATTTTTTATTATTTTCTATTTTTGTTTTTCCAAAATAAGACTAGTTTAATAAAATTGGTTTCTCTCAGATATAAATTATTCAACATGTAATGAACACAAACAGAGCTAGAGTAGTATTTTATGATTTTTTTATTAAATTCACAGGGTAACGAATTTCTAGTAGGGAGTTCTTTGTCACACTGCATTCGCGATCACATTTCATCCTGTAATAATTCGCTGCGTATACAGGCCACACATAAAAAGTGCTTATAATTCATACTAGAGGTTTCCAAACTTTTCAAGAAACAGGCCTGATTAACATTTTGAAAAAATGTATAACAGACCAAATAAAAAAATATTCAGACCAAATAAAAAAATATGTGCATAAGTATATGTAAACTACATGTACATCTGGATGATAATTACTTTCATTGCTCTCTGTCAATTTTAAAAATTTACTGGAGTTTATGTTTACTGTTTATGGATTTCTTAGAGATGTGAATAAATCTTTCGTGGGTCGTAGTTTAGCATAGCTTAGAGGCCCGGTTCTTCATCAAGACACTCAAATCTACTGCTTATAACGTCACATGGTTCACACCAGGTGACGTTATAAGCAGTAGTGTCTCCTCTTAGTATAATTAAGTAATACTACAATTGCTGGGTGAGGAGTACTGTGAGGACACTGGTGAAAAATAACAGAATTGTGACAGTATTTTAATATAACTTATACATACATAAAATATTGTGTCGTATTATCAATCAAAAATAATAAGGAGAGTATCACTACTAATGTATATTTGTTAAGTAACTGTGACACGCTTGATATATATTTTGTCTGAATCACCATTTTAGTATGAGAATAAGCTTGTCGCAATTACTTGTTAAAAGCGTAATAAAATAATTGTGACATACAGAGAAAGTATCATCACGAAAGCGTAATACAAGCGCACGTGACGATTGCTTATTTGAATAGATTAGGGCTACTTCCAAATACATCTAAATAAAGGATAGTCGGGGTCACAACAATAAACACAAAATAAAGCTAGCAATCCTTAAAGATATCAATACAAGTACCGATAAAATAGATGAAAATCAAACGATATGTATCCGAATTACAAGTGTACTGTGACAGTGTTGCCAAATCCCCAGCTGCTACGTAAAAATGATTCTTATAAGAAAAGTAGTAGACGATAACACTGTTTTCGCCCTAAAGCATCGCGTTGGTCGAGGGTTAGGAGTAGGAAAAGGCGAAACATCTCTCCAATTTCCAAATGAGTATAAGCGCAAACATAGTGTACTCACAAGAAAATACTGTAATACACTTACACTTCCTTATAGAACTTTAACCAAATACTTCCGACTTGGGACACAAGAGAGGTCAGCTTTGAAGTCCGAAATCTAAGAGTTCGACCCGATCTTCAGAGACGATTAGAGATTACATAACGCAGACAAGGCTACAACAACAACACATGTCTATAATAACTCTGTATTCAAAATAAAAACAAACGCGCGACCGCAAGATTCTAACAAGTAACGTCACATACATATGTATCTGATATTACACCTAGTATTCAGAAGTAGTGTATTACTAACATTTATATATAGATATAAAGATGTATTATACCCTTCAAAAAATAATGATTTTAAAACTTATTTCAGATTTAAATTTCAAATATTCCTATTAGATATACAGATAACAGTCTGAAAATTAATCAAATGGCAAATCAGTATTTCTCGAGCGTTTTTACTTAAAAGCTAGATATATCTGATATTACGCACCAAATTTGCTTTATAAACATTTTGCTTCTGATTTGCTATCTATTACTAACTTTATCTATAAAATAAAATATTTAATAGTTGTTTAGTTAATGAGTTGATAGCTTGTCACATTTTAGACATATGTATGTCTTATTATCAATATTTACAGCACCGCGTATATTTTAACGATGTGAATTTTGATCAGAATTCAACCAATGGTTCTTATTTTTTTTATATTTTAAATCATATAAAAGCGACTAATCTAGAAGAAAGGATAAAAATCTGGCGTTGGTCGTTTGGCATGAAAGCTTAGTATTAAGGAGATGGTGAAACCTTGTTCACGTTTACTTGAGCAATAATGCATCTAATAAATGGAATTTGATGAGTAAATATGTATGTAGTAAACTCGTAGATTGTCAACTAAACGAGATGGCAAAAACTGTGTGATTTATTCAATGAAATGAAAATCTAAATGTCCATGAACACTGTGTATTAATTAGTTTTACACGGTCTTACTCTCAGTGACAATGATTACGCTTTATACGATTAGATTGTAAAATCTTCGTTTTTGGCAACTGTGTTAATACAAAGACAGTTAAATTGTGACATATGCAACTATAAATCGGCGAGGTTCATTGGTCGCAATGACAATGATCAAGGTTGTGGGCTGCGGTTGGTTCAATTCGTGAGAACTTAAAATATCTTACCCGATTAGACATGAAGTGTTGCCGAGGTGAAGGTTTTAAAAACATCTTACAAACAAACAATACGTCAATTCGCCTTCAATGTATAAGTTCTTAATGTGTCTTTTGCGGTGTCTTTGGGAGATCTGCCAGACACCGCAGAATATGTTTTGCTTGGTTAAGTATTGTATATTAATTATGTATATATATTCATTTTTCTTATATTAAGTTTATTTGTTTATTTGAAAAAAAATATATTTATTATAATCTGCTTGGCCATTGTAAGTTCAGTCGCTTTTTAAATTATTGAGTGTTGACATGTTTTATTTTGTAAAGCACCTTTGTTCGACTGTCGCTTTCTACTGAGTAATTGTATAGGATACATGCAGATGAATATATGCTTGCTTAAAATATTTGTTTTATAGAATTTTAAGTTATTAAATTATTTTTTTATTATTTCTTTGCTTTTTAACAAAAATGAGCTTTTTTTAGCCAACTTCAAATAATTGTGAATTTTAATCATTAAACTAATGCGCCGGTTAGAGATAAGCATTCGTCATTAAGAAAAGATGCCCCTTTTTAAGAAAATAATAATTTACATTGGTTTTTTATATATGATTTTTCTGGGGCTTTTTAAATCTTTTGAACTTTTAAATTTTTCAGACGAATGTCACCCAAACAGATTGTCTTTGAAATCGAAAGTTGAAAAGTCCTTATAAAACATATTTTTCTTAATTAAAACATTTTTATATTAGTTCTTCGAGCCGGTTCTGGCAATTAGAGCCGTTATACTACACGAGTGCCCATGAAAATGATTCATAACTAATCGCATCATTTGGAGCCGCCTCTATTTTTATCGCTTGAAAAAAAGATCGCCAATTTGCCAAGCGGTGGAAGTCCGAATCAAAATAGTGCACAATTTTACTGCGTGTTTATAGAACACACTGTATCTTTTGAATGGATAGAAAGTTAAAATTGCCAGTCGCTATCAACACGCCGAAGCCTCGGCATGCTGATCACCAGATCTGTGCTCGAATGCTTAAACGATCTACAAAAAACCTAATTGTCATTTTGATAATGTGCCATTGAAAATTGACGGTCCTTTATTATTAGTCAAATCTAGTACAATTAACCAAAAAAGTGTGATATTTTTTAAATAAATTGTAATACATAGTTGAATTGCTGAAAAGAGGAGAAATGGCTGACGAAAAACTCGAGTGAGTATTTATAAAGTGAAAATTTACATATATTATAATTTTATTACTACATTCAAAGAATTCGATTGTATGCAAACATGTAAATGAAAGTATGTATGTATACATGTATTTATATTATTAATAAAAAAACATATTGCTTTTGCATAACTTGTTTCATGATACGGGTGATAAAAATATTATTATTTTGTTTCTTAATATCTACGCTAGAGCTAAAGAAAACGTAATCTTTTACAAAGTTTAAAAATTAGGTTAAGTGTAACAAGTTCTGTAATTCAACTACAATCATTCGCACTTATAATAAAATCAGTCTCAGCAACGTTGTTTAATCTGTGGGAGTGTTGTTTATTTCGATTAGCCTAGTACATCTCAGTTTTTAACTGACAGTTTTTAGGTACAATGACTTGACTTAAATGATTTTCTAAATTATCTTAAAACTAAAGCAGTATTTACATACACAATATATAACTATGACTAAAATTATGTACATATTAAAAAGATAGTGGTGATTAATAAATATTTCAATGCTTAGTTTTTCACAGTATTTTAATTAATTATTATCTTGGACTTAGTATATATTTTTCAATATCTATTGTGTCTGAAAATAATATTTCCTAGATTTTCCTAACCTTAAAAATTAATATCGTGATGAATAATTATAATCGTTTCCAGTGACGTCTATTGATTGTAAGCTGTAATAATATTTTATAATTAATAACATAGGTGTAATTGATTTACTAATTTAAGTTTCGCTACTTACTTAGTAGTTGTTGATTGTGTTTAACCTGTTGTAATGCATTTGTATAACGACTATTTTGCTGCAACGGAATTTACAATAAATAAAATATGACGTGTTGAAAATATAAACGGCAGACTCAACAATGTGTCATTTTTTATTTAATAATAATATTCATCTAACCTTGAATTACTAAATTAAGTAATAGATATATTCTATTATTTATAAATTGAAAACTGACTAAAACGTTTCCCATACTAAAATTACTTGACTTGACATTGACGGATGTTGATTAAGATAGATTTAATTCCCCCTTAATATTCTTAAGCACTTAAATAAATGTGAAATAAATTATATTCAAACATGCATTTGTATTCTCAACTCAAAGTATATACCAAAGGCTACCTAATAACATAGTTACTAAATAATTTTCATCACATTTTTCTTTGAACATAATTATAGACCAACAATTCAATTTTAAATAATTATATAACCATATAATTTGTAGAAAAATTGATATATTGTCTAGGATGAGAAATAAGTGTATTTACAAAAATTATTACTGTAGTATTATTACGCATCATTTTAAATATAACTTTACTTTGTTACTTTTTATGTTCAAATAAACAAATAAAATAATATTACACAATATGGCAATGAGATTAGTATTAAATAAATAAATTTACTAATTAAAGAACTGTACTTGATTAATTGGAATGGTTGGATGTCAGATATATATTAAAAAAAGTATTTTATAAAAGTTACAATATATTGTTGAGGTATGATACATCATTTAAAAAAAAACAGAGATAAACATTTATTTACTACTAAAAAATTGATAATTTAATAAACGTAGAACAAAATTAATATGATTGAGGGATAAATACCGCTTTAAATCCCAAGGGAAGTTTTCTCTAATCATTTATCTATTTAACTTTACATCCGAACTAGTTAGAAGTTGAGGTTGTATAGTTAGATTTTAAACACCTGGACGTATACCAGGAATCTAATCTTAAATTCAAGAAACACATATCGAAAATTCGCTTTATAAGGCTTGCCGCCATTTGCACCGATATATGATAAAAACATCGCTTTAACTACATAAAATCGGTTATTATTTTTATACTATATATATATGATTTTATATAACGAATAATTCCATCATTATATCGACGAGAAAAAGATTACGGCTATTGCCGACGGTCTTCACATTGCAAAGTCGCTATTACTGAATTTTAAAATAAAATTGAAGAAAAAAATAAAAAATCTAGGACATACCCAGTAAAACCTTTGTTATGGCCCAACCCAAGCGCGAATTTTCCGCTCACTCTTATACCGCTGACACCCATGAAGTTCGGATGTGGGAGCCAGTGACGTAGCTAGGGTATGTGTTGCCCAAGTCGATCCTTAAAATTGCCGCCCCCCTCCCCCCCATACATTTTTGCAGGGTCATAAAATCAGCATTTCTTAAAATAATAAATTGCTTATTATTAAGCTCTTGTTATTCGTGGATGTATATATGTTTTAGTGCATTCAGGGTTAAGAACCACACTAGACGATCCCATCGCGAATATGCCGCCCCCAAGCAAGTGCCGCCTGGGGCGGCTCGCCCGCCCTCCCGTTATTTAACGTGTAGAAGAGATAGAATAAAATATACAAACAGGTTTCGCTGGTCCTTCAAGGCCCGATAAGAAAGCCGTTCCGCAAGGATCAATGTCGCTTGTGAACAATAATATCGCCTACTTCTCCTCGAGGGGAGAAGTAAAAAAATACTTTACAAAATCATTTAATACCCAATAAAATTTATCCCAAGCAATTCACGAACTAGAAAATATTATTAAGCGACTTCTGAATCGTATCGTATCGTATCCTGGAAACGACTTCATTCCTAGTAGTCTTTAAAATATTTTCACCATTTACCATTGACTTTTAAACATTATTAACGGGTCTCTTTCCTGTCTATACTATCCAACTAACTATACATTTTATTCTATTTAGCGAGCTAGGGTTTTCAATTATTCTTAGTTTTCAACTATTAGAATATTGAATAAAAATTGCAAGTAGTATTCGAATATATTCGTAACTTTTTTTTGCTTTTATCGATATTAATTTATTTTACCAATTAGTGCAAAAAATCAATTAATTGCCTGTAAAATAATTATTTAATTTAAAAAAAATATTAGTTATAAATATTAATTAATATTTTATAAAATATTAATTATTTTAATTAATCATTAATTACTTTCTGAGACATTTTGGATTCTAATTAATCATTAATTAAACTGAGACATTTTGGATTTTAAACTTTTAGGCCGGTTTCACACATGCCGGATGGAATCACCCGGCACCGGGCCTGCTCCGTGTAGTGGGGATGGTGTTGTATGGGCTAGTACCTACCATTTCAGACGTGCCGGACGAATCCATCCGGCGCCGGCCCGACTACACCACCACCCCCACTACACGCCGCCAGCCCGGTGCCGGGCAAATCCATCCGGCACGTGTGAAACCGGCCTAATTTAGATAAATTAAGACAAAGAATCTAAGCAACCAGAATTAGGGTTACATCACTTAAACTAGTACCTAATTAAACTTTAAACCAATCTAAATATTTTATCAAGAATCATGTCAAATGCTCATTGTAAAAACAAAAATATATATTGAAATATTTAAAAAAAATGTTTTTAAATACAAACCTCCATCTAACTAGTTAAGCAGATAAGAAACCGTGGTCTTTGAATTGTAAAAATATATCAGATACAGTTTCAAACATTTTTACAAAACGGCTTATTCCTATGAATCCAGGAAAGATTTATTGCAGTCGAATGACAATTGTTTTGGTAAAGTGAAAACAACTATAAAATTATTTTATAATATAACGACTTAGTTTTTCTCCTGAATAATCATTACATTATAAAAAATATAGCAAAGATTACTCAAGTTTAGATATAAAATAATTTAGTTATTGTGAATTGATTGAAAATAGTAAAAATAGTATGTGTAAATAATAGAGTATTATTTTATCATATTTCGGACGAGAAGCAAACAATAGTGACTTTGAATAATAATTTACATTTATTTATTGCTAGCATATACATATATCCAGGTTTGTATATATAAACCTGGAGAATAAATTAAAAGTTGAAAAATTTCATTCAACTGACAATTATGGCAAATTTTTAGCTTGATTGAAGAAATGCAGATAAGGATATGGAGAAGTTATTGCCTTCAGAAAGAAATTAGTATTAATCTAGCTCTAAGCTAAGTACAATTCTCAGTAAAATTGTTCTAGCGTTCCAAGCCTTTCAGTGTATTTGTAAATTGTTTACCTATGTATGTGCATTTGGCAGCTTATTATTATTTCGAATGCTTATCTCTAATCGGTTTATCGTTTATAAATATAATTATTTATATGTGAGTTTTAAGCATACAAGTAAAAATTGTGATAAAAATAATGAATATTAGGTCACTCTACAAGTCTACGTGTATTTATCTTCCTTTCATACGGAATTTCCAAAGCAGTCGTACAATATCTAATGAGTAGTCGCATTCTTAAACTGGCATGCATCTTATCCACAGAGATTGTATCAAATTCAGTGAATTCGCCAGATTCTTAATCTGCGTGTTCTTTTGAACTTATTGTAACTATTATATATTGTTAGTTAGATTAGATAAGTTTTTAACTTATGTTCATTAGTTAGGCTTTATGTATTACTATCAATGATGTATATCATAATTATTAGTATTTTAATATTTAAATAAATTAAACAGTCCAAAATATTTAAGAAACAGTAATTATTATAATACAGAACATATTATTTAACACAACTATCTTTTACAGAGAAAATGAAAGAATGCTATTAGAATTGAACGGCAAAAGGGAAACTATAGAACCGTTAAACAATACAACCGGTCGAAAAAATCGTAAAGAATCATTACGAGAGTTCTTAAAAACAGTCGGTTCATTAGGATCGTTGGCGAGCCATGGCGAAAACGTACACTCTTCTAGAACTGGTATTTTACATCAGGTTTGCTTTTATCATTATAATTCAATAGCATAAAACTAAAATCTTACATATTATACGATAAATATTAATTTTTTTATTAGTGTTTAGCCACATTTGCTGTTCTTGTATTAACAGCGGGCGCCGGTCAACCCATTGGCTTTTCAGCAGTATTACTACCACAGTTGTATGTAGAGAATTCTACCATGCAAATAGATATGGAATTAGGATCTTGGATTAGTAATGCCTATTAATTCACTTAATTGCATAGACCTGTTCTTTATTTATAATGGAATCGAATATGTTTTCAGCTAGCATTCACTCAGCGGCATCGCCTGTCGGATCTCTTATAGCAGGTCCCGTGATGGATCATTGGGGAAGAAGACGCACTTTGGAATTAAGTGTACCTCCATTATTTTGTGGATGGTTATGCTTAGCTTTATCACCACACATCGCCGTATTAATGCTTGGAAGATTTCTGTGTGGATATGGCGTTGGCAATATTGCTGCAGTCAGCCAGGTATTATTCATCAATAAATGTTACAAATTGTATCAAGAGTAATAAAAAGGTGTATGGTACTTTATTTGATCACATGAAGGATAGATTATATCTAATGTAAATAGCTAATTGAGTGTATTAATCGATGAATGATGTATGTATATTTGAGTTGAGATAAACTATTCATGTGTGGTTATTTATGGATGACATTATCTGATTCAACCATCCAATGCATGTAATTTTTGCAATAAGCACACTTAATATATTAGACATCTAATTTTTTAATGGTGTCTTTGCTACAATAGTAGGAGACACCCTAATAAATATTTTATATCTTAAATATTCGAGATAGTGATTTGCAATAGTGTTAATTTATTGGTTGTATATTTCAAGTAACATCTCAATAGAAAGCTGAAACGAGATGCCGCCATAATGCACTATGATTAACGTAAAGTTTTTTATGCCAGTTAAAACTACTGTGTATTTATGTATATTTTAATTTTATTCACAGGTTTATCTTGGAGAAATATCTGATCCTTGGTTGAGAGGTTTATTACTTGGCACACCCTTTGTGAGTTATTCCATTGGTATTCTCATAATGTATTCTTTGGGTCGACTTCCATGGCGATGGGTCGCTTCTTCCGGTCTAATATTACCTGCTGTTGCAGGTTTACTTTTGTTCAATATGCCAGAATCACCCGTTTGGCTAGTTAGACATAACAAATTGACAAAAGCACACTCTGCCTTAAAATGGCTGCACGGAGACGAACCTCTGGTAATTTATACAACTTATCAAATAAAAATACTTCTGTATGATTATATAATATAAATAATTGTAAAATTTTAGGCTAAAAAAGAAATACATCAAATTGTAAGCGCCAGAGCGAGAGAGCGCGAAGAACAAGCGGAATCTCAAGAAACATTTTGGACGCTGATCACAAAACCGGCAATCTATAAGCCACTTTTGCTAATAAACATTTTTAATCTATTGCAAGTACTCTCAGGGACATATGTCGTCATTTTTTATGCCGTTGATATTATAAGCGACGCGACTGGAAGTGATTTAGACAGCATACAAACGGCGACTTATTCAGCAATCGTCAGATTGATATTTGCGATAATCGGTTGCTATTTACTGCTACACCTATCTCGAAGATCTTTGTCGATGATCTCCGGTATCGGCTCGACTGCTGCTTCTTTAACTTTGAGCATATATTTGATGTGTAAAAGTGAAAAAGAAAAAACTGAAACAGATTTTTGGGTGACTGTGATATGTATATTGATATACATAGCTTCTAATACGTTGGGTTTTATGATGTTACCCAGTTTAATGTCTGGTGAATTGTTACCTGCAAAGATAAGAGGAATGTGCGGCGGATATATATTTATGATATTCAATATACTATTGTTCTTAGCTGCTAAATTATATCCATTGATTATGTTGCATTTTGGAAGCCAGGGTTTATTTATGATCTTCGGTGTTTCGTCGTTGATAGGAACGGTGTTTTTGTTTCTATTTTTGCCAGAAACGAAAGATAAAAGTCTCATACAAATCGAACAATACTTCCAAGGAGCAAACTTTTTGTGGATCACTAATAAGAATTAATGATATGATAAAATTGTTTGTTTTGAGAAAACATAATATAAAACTATTTTTCCAAGAATTAGTGTAACATATTTTTTTAAGTTTAAATGCGATTGCTTTAACTTAATTTAAAAATGTAGGACTCTCTGATAATTCATTCTTAATTTATAGGTTAATAAACATGTATTTGCAAAGTGTAGATGTGTGAATTAATAATTGAATACATCAGGCATTATTATGTGATTTTATATCAACAAAAATATTGGCTATTTATTCTTAACATACAGTATATGGACCAAATGCTTAATTTATTGTTCTTATAAATATTTTATAAGTAAATGTTTTGTTGAAACGAATACCTCTAAGAAATGCGAAATTGTTGTGGCACAAGTTAAATATATAAGTATATAGTTTTTAATTGATGACACAAATAATACACAATTTAATATTTTAATTGTGTTAATTAAGAAACATGTGATATTATATTGCAACATTTTATACAAATGTTAATATTGTCAATAATTTAAAAAAAATCTAAATGAACCATTTACATTGCAGTATTGTTACACAATTTTTGTTTGTAATAAAAACAATTTTTAATATGTAATATATTTATATATAGTGAATAATATACATAAAAAATTAAATATATTTTTAATTATTATTTATCGCACATGAAAAGTAACAAAATTAAAGCTGGTTTATATTTAAGAATGTGCAAGTAACAATAAAAATATGACACATTGAAGTCTTTCGTTTTAATTTTCGACATCCTTGTTAGAGGTAGATGAAGTGTCTTCTTGTGCAATATTTAAATTAGCTATTTCTAAAATCGGAATATCGAGCTTTTCAGGTTGCCGATCGAGGATCCTTTGCAGCAAAGATTCGTTCTTTTTCAGATGAATACCATCAGTCAGTCTTATCACTTCTTCGTACGGCGGTGATATTGGTCCTTGCACTGGCTTTCGATAAACATAATCACCCAACTCGGGCATTGCTAAAGAATATGTCGTATCAGAATCGTAAGCGCTCAAATCACCGCAAGCATTAAATGGCACTATAAACCTATTGGGTCCGGTGAGCTCATTAAAATTGCAATATTCATGATCTAACAGTGGATTGGTCATGTTCGGAACATAATCATCTGGAGGATTATACCCTTTGCATACGACGAACGCTTCAATACTGGAATTTCTCGAGCTCTGTGGCTTCGTAACATTGACGATTGGGAAAAATTGCTTCAACTGTGAATATAAAAGAGTGATATCTTTGCCGCGGAATATTTTAGCAACGAACGTGCCACCAGGCTTCAAAACATGAGTAGTTATGTTCAAAGCCGCTAGTAAAAGTTGTGCTTGGATATATTCGTCTATGTCGTGTAAGCCGGTGACGTCCGGAGCTCCATCGCACACGACTAATTCGGCTTTATTGCCTTCGAAATGCTTTATTATCTCGTTTGCAGTGCTCAGTTTGGTAATGTCACCCTGGATCTGTGTAACTCCGTTTATGTTCGCCATTGCTTGTAAATCCACCGCGACGATCTTAAATTCTGGTCTGTCTTTGAGATTCTTTACTAAAACTTGACTCCAACTGCCGGGCGCTGCACACAAATCGACGGCTCTCGTGACATCTTTGAAAATCTCGTATTTTTGATCGATATGTATAAGCTTAAACGCGCTTCTCGCTCTCCATCCTTCTTCTTTCGCAAGTCGATAGTAAATATCGCGCTTGTCTTTTGATGATTTGCCCATTTTTAATTCAAATTAACAATATTCACGAACAGCAATCTGACAGCGTGCAGATGACACTATGCGTTTTAAATATTTGGCCATAACACATTTTTTTTACTCAATCCATACTTTACTTTTTCATTGAAATAAAAAAACTCTATTAGCTCAATTTATTATTTAAAAATAATTATAAATTAAAATAATTAGCAAAAATAAATGTTATACAGTAAAAAATGATAATAATGACTTTGCCTAAGATTATGGTTATAAAAAGAGGCTAAAAATACTACAACAAAATCTAAATCAAATTTAAGTATAGAATATTTTGTAAAAATCAGTAAATTTATATACTTGCTGGCCTCCATAAATTATTTAACAAGTTTTTCATATTTTTTTTACACCTCTCCCCTTTCTTATGTCACAAGATGTCTATGAGCCAGACTTCTGTTTGTTTCGCACAGTCACAATTCTAAGTCTGCAACATAATTTATGGGAATACGATCTCATCTGGGAATATTTTTTATATTACCAAAATACTTCAATTGTCATTTAAGTTATTTTTTTCTATTTACCTGCAAATATATATTATCTAATTGGTATTTTATATATTTAAAATAATTAGTATTTAAAATAGAGGTGGAGAGGTCAACTTTTTCGGGTCATTAACCTACAAATACCACTTCTGAGCATTGCGTAGTCGCAGCTAGTTTTATTGTTATTATTTTTAAACAAATGTGTAAAAACATCTAAAAAATAGGAACACTAATAAAAATAGTTATTAATAAAGTATACAGTTTAGTAATATTTTTAATAAATTTTGAAATATTAGAATATCAAGTGGCAAAATAACATAATTCATTAACATTAGAATAACTAATTAATTAACATTAGAATAGCAAGTGGCAAAATAACATAAATAATATATAAATGTACATATTATTAAGATTTTTTCTCTCCCCATAAATTCAGACACAATAAATTTACAGAAAAAAGTCTATATCAGCGCAACATAAATTGTTATAAAGAAGGGATTTTTGATATTCGTCAGCGGGCCGCGTGTATAATTTACAGATTTTATTAAAAAAAAATTATTTTGTGGAAGTTTAGAAATTCCAAAAATCAAATAAGCGGGTCAATTATTCGCAAACGGCCACCCTAAACAATGTTTTGTGTAAATAAGATAGCTCAATATTGCATAAATTACTTAAGATGTGTTAATGTTTTATAAACTTTTTTTTTACTAGTTATACTATGATTTTAACGGCATCTTCCCCACTGCGTTCACTTTAAGAAAAAGATTCTTTGCAGATAAGTACTCTCATTGAATCATACAGTGAATGGAAAACATTTATGGATGAGCTTTGAACAGCTACGTACGTAACTACATACATACGTAAATGATAAAAATTTATAAATTATTGATTTTGATAGCTTATAACTTTCACTATTTCAACATAAAAAAATTTAGTAGCATTTCTAATTTTTCTAAATTTGTTTAAAATATAGAAGGACGTAATGATAAGTATATCGAACGTATATCCGCATCTTGTACTTTAGAGAAAATTGGTTGGGCGGATAACCAAATTTGTCATCTCTTTTTCACTTATGAATAATGACGAAATGGATATACCTTAAAGTGACTCTATTAAAAGAAATGTCGTCTTTGATCGACCACTTTTGGATGCCTCCTAAAGTTTTATTCCAGGGGCCAGAGCACCATTGGCAATTTATTCCAAAAAAATTAATTACTCATTATTTTTGGTCAATTACGGTTTTGAAGATTTATTAAAAATTAGCATAACATTTTAAAATGTACGCCAAATATTTGCGAACCATCAAAAATTTTCTACGGACCACCGGTTGAGAAACACTGATAAAGCGCTCGAGTTGCGCGATTTGTTATACGCGCCTAGTGCAGAGCGGGGATATTTGTGAACCTCAGTAAGCGGGGATATTTTGACTGCGCGCCCGTGTGTATGAAATTCGCGTTCAATAAAACACCATGACGCCTCCGAGAACCTCCGATTTCGACCACCCGAAAACCTCGAAACGACAACGAAACCCGCTCTCATTCAAGACCAAAATGGAGATAATAAGAAGGCTTTCGACGGGCGAGACCACAGCATCACTCAGTCGAGTGTTCAAAGTGAACGAATCCAGCATCCGCACCATTTCAAAAAACGCAGAAAAAATAAAAACATCCGTAGCCAACGCTTCGCCTCTTGTGGCTGGAATCACGTGGAGAACCAGAAACCCAATACTCATGAAAACCGAAACTATTTTAACTGAATGGATAGAATCGCAAGAATCAGAAGTCAACTATCCCAAAGTTCGCGCTAAAGCTCTAGCCATATACGAAGACCTTTGCAAGAAATCAAATTTAGAAAACAACGAAGCTTTCGCAGCCAGTAAAGGGTGGTATCACAATTTTACTAAGCGTCTCCAACGACAACATATAAATACGAACGAAATTATAGATTCTGATTCCGCGACCAACTCAATATATTGGGAAGAACTGAAAAATACCATAATTACAGGCGGTTATGAACCT
The DNA here is from genome assembly GCF_051122295.1 of Plectrocnemia conspersa. Lineage (NCBI taxonomy): Eukaryota > Metazoa > Arthropoda > Insecta > Trichoptera > Polycentropodidae > Plectrocnemia > Plectrocnemia conspersa. Next base: position 18,817,265 of record NW_028277168.1, read on the forward strand.
CAACAGATCTTCAACGGGCGACAGACGAACTTATTTTGGAAGCGCTTGCCGACTAAAGTATACCATTCCAAAAAATCTGTCGACGAAAGACTCAAAATCTTTCTCTGTAACAACATAGACGGCTCCTTCAAATGCAAACCCTTCATCGTACACAAATCAAGCTACACATTTACAAGTACCACAACTTTCTGTAAAAGAAACAAAAATGGTCAAATGACAGACAAAATGTTTGAAAATTGGTACCTGGAATCGTTTTGCAAAGAGCTTGAATGCTTTTGCTTTGAAAGCGATATCGAATTTAAAGCATTGTTGCTACTGGACAACTTGCCAGGATATCCTCTTTATCTACCAAATCTGCATCCTAACATCAAAGTATTATTTCTTCCCATGGACATCACAATTGGCACACATGCTATACAACAAAACATTATCACCATTTTCAAACTCAATTACATAAAACGATTATTCACCCAAATGTTAGACCCTTTAGGAGACCTCCGCGACCAAACAATAGATAATATTTTAACCAACTTCACAATATCAGAAGGTACAGAGTGTATCCATGAATCTTGGCGTGAAACCGATATAAGATCTATGAATACCATTTGGGAAAAATTGTGTAAAAAAGGCATTTGCCATTTGAACTTTCAAGAATGTTTAGATTTATCTTCTACAATATCCGAAATCACAAGTTTGGGTATAAGCATAGGCGGCGAAGATTTCGAAAATATGGTGGAAGGAGACATAATCGAACTGCTTGAACCTAACGAGGAAGACATTGCGGAAGTGAGAGTGGAAGACGAGGCGGAAGAAAAATGTGAAAAAATAAGCGTTATACGAAAAGATGACGACGGGCTGGACGATGATTCTTTAACGAAGTTTTTTTATTTAGCTGAAAGGATAACTTCGTTGGTTACGTGCCTAGACCCAAATATCGATCGCAGTAGTAACTTTGTGAAAGAACTTAGAGCTGCTACATCTGTTTACAGAATTAACGTGAAAATGACATAATATTATTTTTCTTTAAAATAATATGTTAATATATATAATAAATTGATATAAAATAATATTTTTTTATATGCCTTACCTTTTTTTGTATGAATTATTGCACGCTATGATGTTTAAGCTAATATATGTATAAGAAAACATATTAACTATGTATCTACATAGACATTATTTTATATACAACTGCAATTATTTTGTATTATCAATACATGAAACACTAGTAGGAAAATCGTAAAAAGTGTATATGTATAATATAAATATCTTTGAGAAGTTCCCATGGCGCTATGTTAAAAATATTAAATATAATGTAATTCTTAAGTTATTGCTTTTGTTAGCACAATCTAGCAACATGTTTTTTACAGAACTTTCTGTTGGGTTCCTGACATTTGCGCCAAGGGCAAAAGCGCCCCGTCATAATCGCACAGCGTCGTATGCGCGCCTAACATTCGCGCGCCGACATAATAAGTGCGGTGTCATTCGCGTGAATTAAGAAAATAAAAACTGAATTTGTATAAAAAAATATAAAATAGGATATACATACCGTCGATTAGTGTGCTAATGATGGAGAGGTATCGAACGGAATTCCAACTATGTATTTGTTATTAATTCATTTTAAAATATTATCAAATATGTCAATTATATAATTTGGGTTAGTTTATAGAAATATTTTAGGATTTCCTAATTTAAATACGAATTTTCCTAAAAGCCGTTATTTCATCGTTATATTTGAATATCAGTTGGTCGATGTACTCAGATAAGAAAAGTGAGTGCCGTATTGTGATTAGGGCTATTGATAATTTCTTCTTCTCCACTTTCATCCTTATTTTCATCTCTTCTGGTTGATTGGTTTAGGAAACAATATCTGCATCACTCACGGATCACACAAATCGTACACTAACCACTTCTTAATGTTTTATTCATCGACATTTTCAAAATCTTGTAATTTTTTTATTAGTTCACATGTTTTATTTATTCGTTACTAACCAACAAAAAGCCTTTCTACGTCTGATTATATATTCTTCTAAAATCGAGCGAATACTATTGACTTAACTTCCTAATTAACCCGCAATTTGGTACTCAAAATTGAAATTTTAATATTTAATACAAAATTATTGTGTGCGGAATATGTATTTACATGTAAATAAATACAATAAGTGGGAATCGAATGAACTGAATTTCGACCAATAGGTGAGCGCATAAAACAATTATCACTTATCAGAAGTCAAAAATCCATGTCAAAAGCAATAAAATCGTGCGAATGTTTCGCTCTATTCTTGTAAATAGTATTTAGTTAATTTTTCACTATTGTAATTCACAAAACTTCAATGGCTCTCAAAATACTTTTAATCACACAAAATTAATTGTTGTTGTTTTTATTACTTTGATATATGAAACACTAAATATATTTTTGTATTACATTAAAATTACTTATATATTTCTATACTTGCCGTTTGGTTATATTTGTCTATCGTATGATATTTCTCGAAGTAATCTTCCATATGAAAATATGATTTTGAATTATGTTTTTAAATATCTCCTTTGTTTTTCTTTCATCATCTTTTAACATAATATAAGAATTTACTATATTTCGGAATAGTACATATTTGATAAGCTACTCTTAGTCCACATTATAGCGATTTTTTTGTCCTTCCATGCAAATACTACAATATTATTGTTCGTTCATTTATATGTTACAACTTCTTCCTCGCGTATTTTTTTATTGCTTGTGTTAGACCTAATTGTACTAGTTAAATATAATTTTTGGAAAAGTAAAGCGGACATTATAGAGTAATCCAAATCGAGTTTCCGATTTTGGCAGCACTGTAAACCAGACAGCTGTCAATAATCACGCGCGTACAAAATGTCAAATGCAGAGACGTTTTTTTTTAATTTCAAAATTATTCATATTCATAGTATTTCATTAAATGACATGCATTTTTCTAGCCAAATGTAAGGGAGCGTCCCTGTTTAAAATCCACGTCAAAAACAATAAAATCGTGCCATCACCGTGGAAACTTTAAGTTATCTAGCGTTCATATTGATACTTTTTATAACGAATGAAGCATATCTATATCGAATGAAGCGTATCTAACCCGAATTTCGACCAATAAGAGAGCGAAAAAAACAATTATCCCATCTCAAAAGTCAAAAATTCACGTCACAAGCAATAAAATCGTGTCGTCGCCCTCCTATTGATCAAAATTCGGTTTGAATATACTTTGACCAATACCCTCGTACCAGTAGTCCATAGTAATATTGGTAATGATAGCTATCATATTTTTTAAAACAGTGTAATATCCAAGTGCAGACACACTATGAAGCAATATGCGAAACGCGACGTCTGTCTGTATTTCTTCTTCCGATTTTTCTCCTGAGAGAAAAATAAATAAATCGTGCTAGGTCATGCATTTTATAATTAATGAAATATATGGCACTGATTTATATATGTACATTGTTTTCAGTCTGATGTCTCACTACTTACTTAGTAGGTGTTGATTAAGTTCACCTCGTTGTAACGTATTGGGCTAACGTCTGTCGTCTTGCACCGAAATTCCACTAATGTTTTGCGGATTGAAAGAAATGCTGGCATAGGTGTACTATATCTGGTATGGACTACTTTAAATGAGACAATAATATTTATGAATATAATTATTAGAGTAATGCTTTATAAACGTTATTTTAAATTTTAGTGAACATCGTCGTTTTACCCATATCGTTGACCAAACAAGCATTATTTCAACCGTGTGTTTGTTTACGCAGAATGAAATTAGTGGAACCAAAATCGCATTACATAACACGACTAATCCAATAGTCCGACCATTGGATATTAGTTAATGGACCATACGAACCTCACTTTGCCTTTATCCTTTTGCACACAAAGAACACCTTAATTGTACGAGTGCTCTATTTGCAAGTAATTTATTTATTTATTTAAAAATAATATTTATATATGCTTATCGAAAATAAATCTTATCGTATATGTATTAAGGAGCAATATTGCTCTATATATATTTTTTAGCGATTCGATGCAATCGATCGATCGAGAGTTCGTTGACCCCAATAACAACTGAATCAATAATATAAATCGCTTGATGTTAGGTACCGCATGACATGTGTGATTTTTCGCCTGTGATTGTTTTGTTTATTTATGTTTTTGCTAAACGTTAGCGAGTGTCATCGATCTCGGTGGGAGTATTGCCAGTGTGGGCCATTGGTGTGGGCAGTGAGTCACGGCAGATCGATGAAAGCGCTCACCCTCGCCCCCACCGTCCGCGCCCCATTCTTGACTCGGCAGTCTGCACTGCGTTGCTGGCGCTGGCACTGCGAGCACCGTTACCCCCACCACCGTCTCTGTTTTTGACGTTTGAAAAATAAGTGCGGCCATAGACAATAATAATAAAAAAAAACAATCTCGGCGGGGGTAATAAAAGACGCGAACGCGATTAGCTTTCGGAGCTAAATAATAACGCGCGATGACGTAATAAACAATTGTTTTAATTATGATAAAATATAATATGGTGGATTTTATTTAATTAAAGCGTATATTCGGAATCGACCTACAAAAGTGATAATAACAAATTGTAGTTTTATTAGAATATCAATGAAGACCCCAAGGCAAAACACATGTGAACTGATATAAAAGTAGTTTTGATATATTTCTGCGTAATTGTCCTATATTTTTATATTTTATATAAAAAAAAATTATGGCGATTATTATTAAACTGCTATATTGTATATTTTCATCTTCAATTTTTGGTAGTAAAATATTTTTTTAAATTAAATTTATATTAAAATTCACACACCTTAACGGTATTTTTATGAAGGACATGCATTATATAACGTTAAATATTATTATCATATTTTTCGATACAATAAGATTTAATGTTAATAAACGTGTATTATCTAATTCATCTGCAGATTCATAAAAAAATCTATAATAAGAAATCCCCCAGTACTAATCGCAAGAATCAGGTAGATTTATGTTTGTGAAAGGATGTTTATATATTATAAACACTCATTCTTAGTTTTCAATTCATTTTTTTCGAAAGAGACTTATATAGACAAACTATATAATGTAATAAACATTTCTAAAAATTGTACCCTTTAAATATATGTAAATAAGTTAATCAGTTAGCGTGATTCACATCTTTGTTTCAAAAAGACGATGTTTCATAAAATATTAATTAATTAAAAAAATATATGTGATATAACGGATTTGTAGACTGCCATATTTTTAATCAATTTTATTCAGAGTTCGTTGCCTAGCTACCATCTTGCTTAAAAACAGTAGTATAAGTCGGTGACTAATAACCGAAAGTCCTGGATTCGAAACTCACAAGGACTCAAATGTTTCTTTTTTAATTTTATCGTGTCTGTGAGATCGAAATTTATTATATAATTATTGTATAATAGCGATCGATTATTACAGATTAGGTTTTCCTAGATTTATCAAATCTCACGAATTAATAATAATGGTTATGCATAGTGACATCAAGGGCTGACTCTGAACATATGTAACCGATTCACTCGCGTAGGGCCCCACGCTCAAAGTAAAAAAAATAAAAACAGACATATTATTTTTATTCCAAAATGTAAAATCACAATTCATATAAAGATATTTCATTCTCCTAAAAAACACGATGAAATCAAAATTGTGCAAATTTATGGATCGGTTTTGCCGTCTCAGACTTATATACATAGACGGAGCCGGCCTTGCGCTCTATCAAAACTCTATTGTCAATTTTCGGGGCCCTTGAAACCCTTTATGTAAAAGAAACAAGGGCCAGAACAACTTGAATATATGGTTTCTATGAATCATTCCTTAACGTTTGTCTTCGTCGCAATAAGTAAAAAAAACACAAAAAGCACATATTTGAATCTGTGTTTTCTTTTGTTATTCCATGTTTCGGAAATAGTAGGAGTTTCAAATTTCAATATATGTTGATTGTTAGCAGTGATTCAAGCCCCTTTTTAAAGCTAGCAATATTTTTACCGAAAAATACATTTATTTAAATGCAATAATGTAAGGATTCCTTAGTTGCTGTAATATTTATGGTTCTAAAATGTATTACTTTGATATTGGAAATTACAAACGATTTTTTGCAGTTTGTATAGTTTAGTTACTTTGCACGATGTATATGCAATTAATTTACTTGTGATTTTGTAGAATCAAAATGGCTAACTGCTTATATTGAAATTATTTACAATTTTATTTAGAGCTACGATACAATATTGGTGTATTTTATATATTATTGTATACATTTTGTATTCGTTATTTTGCTTTCAGTTTAGTGTCTCACTACTTATTTATTAGTTGTTGCTGTTGCAACGAATGCAAAGATTTACTATAAATACAATATTTTTGTATAGCATTTTTTTATTTCAAATTTTATTTAAATTTACACTATTAAATATTTTTTAGCTCTTTCCTTTTTTAAGATTTTTCAACAGAGCTACTTTTTCAATTTTTTGATTAATCGCTATTTTTAAACAATATGGCGGATTAACGAACTTAGCCGAAATATATAGAAGATATATTTTTAGAATAAGTTTCACGTTAATATGATTTAAATTGCGGTAGTTATCGTGTCCTTAAAATTCATTTAATTCTACATTAATAACATAAAAAATATTTATCTATTTATTTTATCTTAATTTCTAATTTAAAACGTTTTTATCCTTTTTTCTCTAAAATTGGTTTTAACGGGGTTGTGAAATTAAATAGCCGCCATTAAAATTGTTTTTTAATAGACGCAATTTTGAAACAAAATGGCGAATCAGGATAACTAACAAACTAAGCCGTGTCTTCAAATTTCTTTATATCCCATATACATATTATACATAAATAAAAAGTGTATTTTTACATGTATTGGTTATTTGCGTTTGAATAATTTTTATATCATATTGATATAAAACTTATTTTTAAAATAGCTCTTGTAGAAATCTTGCCTAAATTCGTAGTATTTCTAATCTCCTAGCTTATTTAAAATGACGGCTATTAAAAAAATTAAGAAAAACGTAACTTCGTTAAAAAATATTAGAAAAAAGTAGAAAGGGAAAAAACGTATAAAAATATAAATTTAAATAAAAAAAATATTAAAAATATATAAAAAAACGTATTTTTCTGTTTAACTAAAAGTAAAATATTAAAATTCTTTTTTAATATACATTAAAATAATATAAAAATTAAAATTAAAAACTTCCCACACAATTTGATATACAGAAATCAAGGTATTTTTTTTAAATTATCTTGTAGATACACAGTGATAGTTTATATCAAAATTGGTAGTATTTCTATCGAAATCTACCTAACAATCATACAGTTGTACTAAGAACATGTTAACTATATATGATAATAATATATTTAGTTGCCATAAAATGTGTAGTTATCATGTTCTTTGATTGTTATTTTCGATTGTAGGAAGAGTTCATTTGAAAGAGAGAAAGAAAATAAGTTAAATGGATATTATAACTTATTTTCTATAAAAATATCAGTTAACAGGTCATGCCTTGGGGTCTTTATATTATTTATAATATGTAAAAACTAGTTTAATTGATGCGAAAACAAAAATTTAATGAAAAATTTTATACACCTAGGATAAAAATTATAAAAAAAAACAATAACGCAATTAATATTTTATATTATCATAATCCTAAGAGTGATGATGACAAAATAACCATTGCTCTGTACTTTTATTAATGCAGGGTTTATAAACCATTCCGTGCCCAGCACCGCAGCACCCCTAAGAAATGTTTGCGTGTCTCGTACAAATGTGAATTTTTACTTTTTTTAACTGTATAAATTAAACCGATCAAAATAAGTTTTAAATTGAACAATTATAAAAAATTGTACTTCTTATTTATGATTTTGTTAAAATGTAAAATTTACATGCCATTATATGCCAATTGTATGAGATTTTTCTAGTATTTTTTTTCAAAGACCTGCTTTTAACTTGAATTTTATTACATTGCTTCACAATTAATTAGATCTTTCTTCGGCTATTTGCCGGTAAATCTGATGCATATGGATTCATGATTCATTCTTCTAAAATCATTAGATCGTAAACGAAGTATTTTTTAGAGATTTCCTCTTTTAATTTACTGACAATAATTTAATTTTATAATATCTTCAATGTGTCATACTTTACTTCTATGTTGCACCCCTTAAAACGCCATCTCACGCCCCTTGGGAGTGCAATAACCTTAAGTCGGAAAACCCCTGCATTAATAATTTGTTGAAAATAAAGCAATGCAAAGCAGATTTTTTGCTAAAAAAGTATACGAATGTTTTGTGATCACATTATTTTAAAGGCAAATGTCTTGTTTAGTGTTCCAAAATATGATATATTTTTATTGTAACACATTTCATCGTTACAATAAAAAATGTATCTTTGATTTAAATATAATTTTAACGTTGTAGGATCTGGATGACCTGTCAAAATTATGCATATGCACGTAGATGTGCGACCCAGTGACCCGAATCTTCTCTACCACTTCCTCTCACGTTCTTCTCCTCTCTACTCCGAGAAACCAGTGACTGTCTATCGATTCGCCTACGTTTGAAAACTTAAAAATATCGTGTTGTGCTACGACATTATCGACATGCGACAATAATGCAATCAAACAACTGTCTACCAACGCTGCGTTTCTACACCTGAACCGCAGGAACTTCACAAGTGCTCGATGAGTTGCTGGTCTATTCTGTGAGTATAAAAACGTTACATAAGCTCACGATTATGTAAAACCTTTCGGGGTCACAGCCATAAATCGCTCTCGGGTAGATACCTGGAGATCATTATCGAAAAGCGACCCTTCGTTTATAAAAAAAAGTTATTGAAACTCACGACGTAATAATTTATGACATGGTAAACACATATAAATCTAAAAAATGTTGATAATAATAATTCGCCTCCGTTGTCAGTGGGCTCCGCCCTTATGGGAATATTTGTGGGGCTGAAACTAATCAGTGACTTGCTATTATGTTATTATATTTCATTTACCCCTTAGTAATCAAAGGGTTAAACGAAATGAATATAAATTGAGCGATTTATTTTTTCCCATTTGTAATACTTACATATAATGCTATTTTTTATTAAGTAAGACCATTCTTTACACCAAGCATATGTTTCAAACGTAAATATTGACTACACGAAAATCGTTAAATCATTCTTTTATTCTGAGCTTATCGATAAATAAAAAAATAACTTTGAAAGTACACCTACAACAGGTTTCCTAACATAAATAAACAATATCACGACGCAACATTGCGATGACAGCATTAATTCTAAATTTCCGTTTGCTATAGCAGTAAAAAACTTTAAAAATATAAAATAAAATCCAGTAATTGAAAACTTAATTTTCTTTGAAATTGACTATAGTACTCCAATCAATAGTCGAAAATTGTTACTGTTAAGTGACTTGCTGACGCGAAATCATGATTTTTATACTGTGTTGCCAGTGAAAGGAGAACAAAGTCCCGCCTACCCTCTTCTCCCATCGTCTAAGAAGCCAATTAGGGTCCATTTGTTTTTTTTAATGTAAAAAAAATATTACTAGATTATTTGCTGCCACAAAGTAGCATATTCAGTCACCACTATCATTAGTATTTGCGTCTAAACTAAATCATCCTGCCACTTCTTTAAATATATCTTCTTTGCCTACTTTGACATAGAGGTCTCCTAAAATCACTAATGCATCATATTTGGGGGCTTTTTTCACTGCTTTTTTCTTCTTCTGAAAACATTTGTGAATAGAATGTTTATCGGTTGTATCTACTATAAAACATTTGTCATTTTTCTCTTCAAAAAGTGCTTTTATACATTCATACATTCAACAAGTTAAAATTTGAAACTAGTTTGTGAAACACATTAGGAAATCTATGCATCTTGTCGTTTTACTATGTACATTACGGCTTGTTATCATTATATTCTTTGCTCTGTGGTTACCATGCAGTTGTTTCCGCCGTTATCTTTGTCGCGTTGATCCACTCTTTCAGGTATATTTATTGAATTATTATAACACGAACATTATGTAGTTAAATAGATTTATTATAAATCTTTAAATGCCTATTTATGATGATGAATTTTCGGCACATGTTATATATACAATTGATTAACAATGTATTGAGGAAGGAGGATATTTGTCAAGGGAACTAAATAATCTAGGTAGGCCCTGCAAGTAGAAATAAACAATAAAATATGTTAATCTATGTAATACGCAATATTGTCGTATATTTATTTGTCTATAAAGAACTAATTGTGCGATTACTATTTTTTATTATTATATATAAACCAGTGGTTAAGTCAGTGACTAATATGTGACTAATATGTAAGACCTGTGTTTGGATCCCATTTGGACACTAGTGTTTTTCAATTTATATCGTGACTGAGAGATATGATTTGGTGATTTTTATATAATTATAATACAGATTGATTATTAAAAATTAGGTTTTCATAGATTTTTCTTATTCTACAAATGATCATCGTGGTGATTAATTCAAATAAAAACATATTGTGTTTACCCAGCTGTAAAGTATTGGGCTAACGCTTGGCATGTTGCAATGTAATATTTAAAATAAATAAATAAATTTTGATACATCTCATGAAGTCTTTAGTTAGTTGCGTTTTGCATCGTTTTCATGATTTCATGTCACATTTGAAAATTTACGAGTCAAAATATAAAAGAGCCAGCTGTTTCTATTCATGCTTACCTCACTGAGCGTTCACAGTTCAAATCAGTAGTAATAAACATTTTGTTTAACTATTGATTTTTTTCTGGTGCTACATTATACAATCGTAATGAAATTTACATGTTTCGGCTCAATATAATTTTCATGAGGGCGTGGCGCTTTTTTAATCACGTAAATTTAATATCACGCCAATTACGTGTCACGAAATCATTGCTATTTTTCTTGTATGTATAATAAATATATAAAAATCTTAACAATACGTATAAAAACTAGCGCTGTGTTTATTTCAATAAAGTTGGTTTAATGTAATTGAATAACGTGACTTAATAATACTAAGTATTCTAATACTTATTTTGCTTTTATTCTATCCTTTTTTATCAGAATTAAATTAATTTTGAATAATAAGAATTAGTTCTATAGCGCAATGCTATTAGTATTTTTTGAAGTCTGTATGCAGTATAACATATCGGTTCAATGTTAAGGTCATTTCGCTAGAAGCACTCGTGACAAAAATATCGATTTTTGGTCAAATTAACCGTATGGGACACGTAACAAAATGTAACAAAGAAAATATGCTGTAACTTTTTGTTATGTTAGAGAAATAAAGTTGTTTTATCAAAAGAGTTGCATACAAATACATTAGTTAAAAAACACTAATTTCTTAAAATAATATATGTAGATAAATTCAATTACCAGCATACAACTCAAATATTTGGAATATACGTAAATATTTACAATAATCTTTAGAAATTGGCAGAGCACACCATCACACAATAATCAATAAAAGCAGCATAAAAACCAGTGTTTCGAAACGTACATCTAAAAACGTGTACGTATCCTTTGCATTTATCTGATGGTCGCTTAAACAAAGGTGCATCTATAATTAGCTTTCACTAAAGTGGTTGACTTTTAGAGGTCAGTCGCTAATGTCCTCGAGGGACCAGTATAAAAGATGTGACACTCGTGTCAAACATTTGAAATTAAGCACACTCGAAGAATCATCGACAATCATCGACGACCACAGCGTAGACTCTCGGTTTCTAAATCTTGTCAATTTGACTCTTCCGCCCGATACATTCATCTGTAGATATTTTGGAAATTATAGTTTGTAACATATAATTTATACTTTTATTTTCAAATTGAAACCACGTAGTTAAGTTAATGAAATGCTTTATTTTTAAAGTCCAATTTTAATGTTAAAATACAAAAGTTTAAAAAAAGAGTGAGGCAACCGTTTTAGCTCCCATTCTTTAAAGGAGCGCGATTTTTTTTACTTTTACAAATATTTTTTGAATTGTAGTGTGAAAGACTTTCTCGACTAAAAAACTCGTAACGCCCGTCTAGGCGCACCCCGCCTGGATACTGTTGTATCCAGGTAATACCAGTATCCAGGCGGAGGTGCCTATTATATTCCCAATACATTTATATTTCTAGGGATTTTGCAAAAGCAAGGTCGACTTGCACGAAAACACAGTTGTTGTTTTCCAAATAAAAATATTTGTATATCGGCTGTCAACGACACAGATGTTTATATAGTGTATTATTTCCATCTACCTAGTAACTATTATTTTCTATTTATAAATAGTCGCAAATTGAGTTTCATAGACATTTTAGAGCAATATATTAGCGCCTATCAGTTAAATTATATTTTCGCTGATATTAATGGTGAAAATATATTGGACTTCATTAGTGAAAATAAAGCTTCACTAAAAAATTCACATTCACTGTAACATTTATACATCGCATGTAAATAAACAACGATAAGCATGTAAATGTTTACATTACTACGTATAGAAATCATATAATTTTACTAGCATCTGTCAGATAAATTATATTTTCAATGGCAAAAATATATACATATATACCAGTGAAAATAATTTCACTTAAGTAACATATTTAAAAAAAATCGAGGGATCCCTAGAATTTTTGGTTTATAATCAGAGACGTCATTTCAGCTTGAAGGGTGGGAGAGCAAAAATTGGCCAGTCATAGATCATTTTTTAATATTTGATTTCATTAAGATCCATAGTATTTCATTAAATGACATGTATTTTCCAGACCAAATTCAAGGTGAAGGAAGGGGGGGGCAAATGACTCTACCTGCCAACCTCAAACGAAGTTTCTTAAATCTGAAGTCAATAGTAATATCGATGTGGATATTTTTAAAGCATAGTGTAATATAAGTGCAAATAAATTATGGAGCAACATGCGAGTTGCGACATCTGTACTTTTTCCCCGCTTATTTTCTTTGGGAGATGAGTTGGCATAGTTTGTATTTTTAACTTAACCTAATAAAAGTTCTAAAACTATAATTAATTTTATTAGGTCAAGTTGGATTTGGTTAATTCGTGTAGGTTAGTTTTGAGCAGCATATAATTTTATTTGGTTAAATTATATTTTTCCTAGTAGAAATATATCTACTGATGAAAATGTATTTGGATAGGATGGCTATCATATTTTTTAAATATAGTATAATATCATAGTGCAGACAAACTATGGAGCAACATGCGAGGCGCGACGTCTGTCTGTACTTCTTTTTACGCTTATTTTACCCTGTGAGATGAGTTGGCTTAATTTTTATTTTGAATTTACCCTAATGAAAGTTTTAAAACTACGTTTTAATAAGATAAATATAAAAACGTTTTGGCTAGTAATTTTTACCCATATTTTGAAAAACAATAACTACATATTTTAATAAGTTCCTCAATCCAGTGCGCAAATACTAATTTAGATATTTTGAAAAAAAAACATTGAAAACGTGTGGCTAAACGTCCCCAAAAAAATATATAAATTAGCGGGTATAGAGAGTATGCCTAGAAGAGTACTCAAAGTAATGAAAGAGAAAGGTGGTGTTAATATATATTAATTTTTCAGATTAAAAATGTGCAAAAACATAATTTTTACTTTTTTTTAAATATTAAAAATACCGTCTGGTCCAATTATTTTGTCACACCACTATTTATACTATAATTTTAAAAATATAATTTAACTGATAGGCGATAGTGAAATTAAAAGCTGCTCTAAAATGTCTATAACTCTATTTGACAGTTGCGAAACGTCAATTTAGTGTTCAAACCCAAACCTAACGTAATGAAAGTTCTTAAACTAATTTTAGTTTTAGAACTTTCATTTGGTCAAGTTTGGTTTGGTTGATTAGCGTACCCCCCTTTCCCATCCCCAATGATTTCCCTGTTTGTTAGAAAAAAATTAGGGCTGTACAAAGTTACACACTATCGATAATTAACTTGGAAAATGTTTACAATCTCTGGCCAGAGAGCCGGTGGGGGGTAGCGCCAGCTTACCGCTGCAGTTGTCAGTCAGCTGAGCGTTCTCTCGCTCGTGTTCGCGGTCTCGCGCTCGCCGCTGTTGATATTCGCGATCGCGAACATCTTCCAGACATGTGATATTCGCGTTCGCTCCGGACAATCACCGTTCGTCGCTCTTCGCGTTTAGAGGTATGCGCCTGGAGAGAAGCTGCGAACAAAGGCGGTGACTTGCGCACGTGGGGGCGCACGTGCTACAACCCGTCCAGACATGGACGAACTCCGCAGGTTCATACAGTGAGTCTTTCGTGTGATATTAACATCCCGTTTAGATCGATAGAACCTATGCGATACGTTGGACCGAATATCAACATCCGTGAGATATACGTATATAAACAACTTCTTGTTTTGATTTGTGTTATTTATTATAGCACGTGTTTTGATAGTGCACAGATTGTGATAGCGTTTAATAATTGTGTACATCAATCACTACAATTAAAATAACTATCGATATGAGGTCAGTACGCGATACCTGTCAAATTTTATGGTCTCGTATTTCGACGAACCCAATACCTTTATATACATCTATAATTACACTACGAATTTATCGCTAAATCAGTTTTGATCGTGTCCGGAATTCGATCGTTTTTCTAGTTCTTTTTCATCAATTCTGATGAAGGTGAGTGACTCATCGCATAGCAGCGAGTTCCTTTGGGATCTGCAGGCGTAGTATAATGTTTCATATACACATTCTGCATTCTGAGTTAAATTAATTTAATTAAGTAGCTCTTCTAATATAAACAATAATCAAATTTCAGTTTTAGCGTATCGGTCGAGTGCTGGGCAGTGTTTTTTTACCGCAGCTCATTAAAAATACCAGTCTGAGATGCATTTGCTGATTGAAATTACGTTATTATTAACAAGTACGATACTAGTTTATGAAACTATTATTCAAAATATTTAAATTTTTATGTATTCATATTATTATTGCTAATAGTAAGTTTTTACCTCGTTTAATATTTATGTAATCTATTTTTGGTATTCTAATAATATATTTTCTTTCTTTGATTTTTGTGAATAATAACATCCATAAGCCTAATTTATCCTAGAGAGTCGCGATCGCGATCCTCATTCTTACCCATTGAGGCTAGAACGCCAGCGCTTGAGAACGCTCCTCTTGCACAAGCCATCCAGCTTCTCAACTAGCTTTCCAAATACATTAATGTTTTTCGGCGATAGCTATGAGTAAGCGGGGCAGTCCGCCCCCGCCCCCCGCCCTCTAAATGTATTTTAAGCAGGGCTGTGGAGTCGTTTAAAAAAAACACGACTCCGACTCCGATTCCGATATTTACCAATAACACGACTCCACTCCGACTCCGACTCCAACTCCGACTCCGACTCAAAAATGTTTAATTTTATCAGGTATTTTTGACGTTTTTCTACGCGGTTTATGTTCATACGCTATACACATTCATCATTACGCAATTAAAATTTCATAAATTTCATAATTTAAAAAAATGCATTTTATATAAAAAATGTTCGGGGTCGCTCATTTTTCACGACTCCGACTCCGACTCCAACTCCGGCCAAAACACCACGACTCCACGACTCCAACTCCGACTCCGACTCCGACTCCACAGCCCTGATTTTAAGCAATTTGCGAAAAATGTTAGAAAGGTCATGCTAGATGCTAAAATTATAAATATTCTCTCAAAAATTTAGAATAAATGTCGTTTTTTTTGCTCATTTACAGATTGCATAAATAACATATTTTTGATGCTCACTTTAATTTCGCATGTACGAAGTATGCATTTTTTTCAAAATGCTAAAATGTGGAATACATAGGATATTTTTGGAATAAAACATATATATATATATATGACTATAATAATTGTGAAAAGAGCGACAGCTGTACCTCAAGTGTTAGAAACAATAAATCAATTAAAATTAAAAACACATAAAGTAAAGCAATGCTTCTGCTTTTGTCCCACAGCGAATTTAATTTTAAAATGAAGGTGAAAAGGACGATAAGATACTAATTTCGATAACCTGGGTACTTACACGTACCGGCACATCCCCCATGGCGAACGACTAATCACAAGTCAGGAATTTTTAAAGCGCGTGATGATCACGTTTTGAACTACGTTATTGTAAACCGACTGAAATAAACTGTAGTTGTACATAAAATAGCGTGCAAAAAAAACGCGTCATCTTAAAAGTCATCATATTTCGTATATTTTTGTATAATGGTCATCATGACACATTGGGGAAATTTGTCCATTAATGATGGTCAGATTCATTACATTTAAAAAAATATGAAATGTTAAATAAAACCGTTTTGTATCTGCCATCATGACGCATTGGAACTATCAGGTCATGATTTGGAGTTAATTGTTTAATAAATTTATATTTTTCAAATGTTTTAATGTTTATTGAAGTATTACACATAAAAAAATAAAATAAATACTTAAAAAATAAAACAGTAAAAGTTAATACATACATAATTTAATAAAACTTGGAAATTCATTATTAAATTCTAAAACAATAATTACGTAAAATAGTATTATTTTGTTATATATAATATCTAATATTTTATCGCAGTTTCTAGACTTAAGTCTCTCACCTGCTTGACGAGGATTGGTGTCTGTGTGTGTTAGCACGCATCACCTTTTTGTTATTATTTTATTTGAGTTAAAGAAATATTAGCTGGAATTAATCAAGCAAATCAGCTATTAAGCCATTTGCATGATTTCGTATTCTTTCGCGGTGTCTATTATTAAGCCTTTCAAAATGATTCTTAAGAGTGTCTATTTGTAGATCCTGGTGCAACATCGAATTGCGAACATACCAAGGAGCGTTTGCTGCGATTCTCAATGAAATATTCTGCTGGGCTTGTAATTTTTGAGGGTATTTGCGAGTATTTATAATATGTCCCCACACAGGGGATGCATAAGACATTGCGGGTCTGATTATTGCTTTATAAATTAGCAGTTTATTTTTTATACTTAATTTACTTTTGCGGCAAAGAAGGGGGTAAAGCTTAGCTCTTGTGTATTTAACTCGATGAATTAGAGTGTCTATGTGTGGTTTCCACGAAAGTTTAGAGTCTAAGGTAAGACCTAAGTATTTGGCCTTATTATGCCATTCTATCGGTTTATTATA
Organism: Plectrocnemia conspersa; assembly: GCF_051122295.1. Taxonomy (NCBI): domain Eukaryota; kingdom Metazoa; phylum Arthropoda; class Insecta; order Trichoptera; family Polycentropodidae; genus Plectrocnemia; species Plectrocnemia conspersa. The sequence continues at coordinate 18,834,383 of NW_028277168.1, forward strand.
CATTTTAATTTTGGCTAAATTTTCTATAGCAAAGGCTTTTTTTCTTCTAAGAGAGAACATTACTGCGACGCTTTTTAGTGGATTTGCAGTGACCAGCCATTTGTCGAACCATTTTTCAATATTTTTAATTTTATTTTGAAGCTTAATTACCGCTCGATGAGGATTTTTATAGGTACTCAAAATAGCTGTATCATCAGCGAATAGAGCAGTTATGTCGTTACCGCGGTGTTTGGTTGGAAAGTCGCTCGTAAATATAGTGAATAATAAAGGACCCAGTATTGAGCCTTGGGGCACTCCAGCAGTTATAGGTCTGGGTATTATTTTGTTGCACCCCTTATACTATAGGGCCTATAGCTTCGTTACTGTAAAACACGGAAAAGCATGGAATTAATCAACGGTTCAAAAAATAATAATAATAATCTAATTCGTTGCAGTATACTATTTCGATCACTTCTATGAATTTTCTTTTGCTCGTTGAATTGTGCAAATGTTTTTTTATTATCTATTATGCCACATAGATATTCTATAGATTTAATTAAGGACTATTCCAGGGCCAGTCCAATGAAAAATTTCCACATTTTTCCTTATATGTATTCTGAAATATTTTTTTAAGCTTTATAAATATTAAAAAGTTTATAAATATTTTCACCGAGAATATATCTTAAATTCTTATGATTTTGATGAGTGATATTTTTGCACGCTACTTAAATTATACAAAGAGTTTCACATTTTTTTTTAAATCATCAGTATAAGTAACTAATAAAAGGTCCAAATACTTATCAAGTCTTTGAAAAGGTTTATCTCTGTAGCTAAAAAAATATTTTCCTAAGTGTAATGCGAGTCAGTTATAAGATTGTGTATGTCATATCATGCTTTATATTTACATATATAGGAATGTTTTTTTCTGCATATAATGTATTTATTTAGCAACACTGATTTATATAGATCACAGATATGCGTGTCATATAAAGTTGTGACTATTTTGCCTGCAGTTTAAAAACAAGTCGCTATGTTCCATTTTATTCCAGGTCTAACATCCTCTTTTTAAAACAAAACTTGTAAAACAAGTAAGTTAAGCTTTTTGTACCCATAAGGTCTGTAGCTCTTAATGCACTTTTAAACTTCGTTTAAAGCCACAGTAAGTGCTACTTACCAAAGAGAAGCACACAGGGGCGTACTATGAATATTGAAATACATTTTTCATACGATTATATAAAATCATTTCCTAAGAATGATTCGTACTTTTCAACTTCCCTTCGTGGAGATACGTCCCTGGAGGCACACCATAATTATCGTGGTCCCTTTTTGGTAACCTGCACTTTGGTACATAATGTTCCATACTTCATACAATTTTAAATTATCGCGAATGTAGTACACCAAGTCTCGAACATGTTTTTAAATAATTTAACAGTTCACTTTACCGTTGCACCCCTCCCTCATAAAGCTTTAATTAATTATATGTGCAAGAAGAACACGCTTTATATAATTCATTTCGGGTTAATCTATTTTATTATTGCTGTTATTTCGTGGGAGATAGGATACCTGGTAATTATGCTGTAGTGCTCAATTAGATAGATTAGTATGGAGAGGTGGTAATACACCAGTTTTGGTAAAGTTGCCGGAAGTTCCATTTTCGAGAGGGACGTGACTCTTAAGGTACTGTTGGATATGAATCGATTAGCTAATCATAACCAAATACGTAATCGGTTTTGCACCACGTAATTAATTTCAATTCCTCGATAATCTGAGAAAATATTTAATGCTATATTTACGACCATTCTGTTCCTAAATTGGAAATATTATTATAGCGTTTAATGATATTGGATATACATACTACATATATTATTTTTAAATATAATCCGTTAGAAGTAATTTTATGTATACATTCAGACGGTCCTTATATTTCTTATTTTGCAATTGAGAATACGCAAAAAATTAAATGACTAGAATACAGCAAAAAATACGATAATTTACAAAAAATATGTTAAAGCGAGTTCACTTTAATTGTCAGAAAAAATGCACGAGTATTTTGCTGTGTACTTTTTTGTTACTGAGTTCTTAAATCAGATTCTTCAAATGCAGCTAGCTTGAAATCGAAATATACGTCTAATCAAGCATATTTTTTCTTCGACGTACATAATAACAAATATTATTAGATTCTAATGACGTTTTGAAAGTCTTGTGGTATTAAGCTATTTTTATTTTAGTGAGATATAAAACGCTATATATATTTTAGCTACAATTTTAATAATCAAAATATGCTCCATTTACAAAAATGATTTATTGCCAACGATTTAGCAATGATTCTTGTTTATAAAATTATTGTTTTAGAAGTTGTAATAATATCTCATTAATTATTAAAGGCATAAATCAAAATGTTTTAAAATGTGATAATCTGTAGGAGATAGGTCAGAGAAATATGGGGGATGAGGCAAAATTTCCAATCGTAATTCATTTATTTTTGTAACAGTAATTAGTGATCTAATGCCTGCTCTACACTCTCTGGAAGTTGGCCAAGGTTGGCAAGGTTGGCCAACATTGTCGGCAAAAGGACCGAAGTCGGAGCTGCTCTTTCGAGCGCGAGCGGTGAGATACTTCCCCTTTCGCTCTCTCGAGTGACAAGAGTGAGAGATATAATGATATAGTGTTTCGCAAACTGAGATAGAACGAGTTACTCGGTTCAATTTCAGTAAGGCGTCGAGCGCTGCATAGTGGTCAGGTGGTCAAGTTATGCATGCTTATCGGGGACTGACATCTTTGAATATTTTAGGGCACCAAAAGAGATTAATTATATTTTTGATAGTATATTCTTGTAACATATATCGTTATTATATTTTTCTTTCATATAAAATTAAATAATTAAGAAATAATTAGTGGTACATACTTGATTTTGTTAAAAAAATCGTTTCGAATATCCTTATGTATTTTCCTACATCGGTTTATATAAATGTCACCATAACGAATTCTTATTTAGACTCGATGGCGACAAATTATAGGATAGTCACACATGTGTTCGTATACTGAAGTATTATTTTTACGTCTTATGGCATTTTGCAAAAGCCGATAAAGATTTTGCGTAAATTGAATATTTACGTCTTTCACGGCCGCCGTCCGGACGGCATATGAAATTTGCGACAGTGGTCGCTTCCTCGAAGTCGTAGGTCTCGGCCGACTTCAGTTGTAACTTCGGTTCGGACAACTTCCAGAGAGTGTAGGGCAGGCATAAGAGTTCTCGAATTATGAAGTCTGTTTACCAAGATTCAATACTTTATGAGTAATTATTATGCATAGTTTCAATTCATCTGGCTTAAGAAACAATTGATGAATAATTCTCCCATTATACCACAAAGTGATTCAGTTCTTATTTAATGTATAACTATTGTATTGATCTCTTTTAGTTATCGTAGAGTAAACATTTCTCATTGCCGGTAATAATACTCTTCAAGAATAGTTTCATATTTTTTATGTGAACTAACGAAGAACATATTTAAAAACTGCATTTCCTTACTGATATCACTATGGATAGAAGTCCATAGTAATATAAGAAGGCTGATCAAAGTATATTTAAATCGAATTTTGGCCAATAGGTAAGTGCAAAAAACAATTATCACTTCTCAGAAGTCAAAAATTCACGTCAAAAGCAATAAAATCGTGTCGGAGCCGTAGCAGTGGGAACGCTCGTTACCGAGCGTTCCCACTGCGACGGCGACGGCGACGGCGATTCGATTCTCACTCGTAATATTGTTATAAAAAGTCTTAATATAAACGCTTGATAATCGAGCGTTTTCATCGCGATGGAACGATTTTATTGCTTTTGACCTGGTCTGAAAGTTCACTATATGACAACACTAAGCAGAAAAGAAAACGCGACTAATTATCAGATAAATATTATATGTATATATTTTTAATGCCTAATTAAAATATTTCGCATAAAATATTTCGCAACGGTGGCCAGTTTTTATATTTATTTGTAGCATAGAAAGGGTTAACTCGTACCTATTATTATTTATTCAAGACATTATATTACGATGTTAAAAAATATATAAAATATCATTTTTGTCATATGAGGCCCGGAACCATTGTTTTCCCCATGGCCCGGGTTTGCTCACGGCGGCCCTGCAAATTAGAAAAATTAAAGAATGACTAGAAAATATTCTTATTTATTACGAACATCTTTTTCCAAATGACAGTTAGTTTCCGACTAAATAAAAATCGGCCACTTGATATGAAACGACCTAATATTTAAAATGGTTTATTACTTTTTTAACTATTGTTCATTTTTCTATAAAAAATATTTCCTAACTTATTTATCTCACTGAATTAACCCAAATTTAAAAAAATCGTGAGTGATCTTCTCATTAGCAGAATTTAAATTTTTAGACTGCCGTAAAAATATCACTAGCTTCCCCAAAATTAAGAAAAAAACTAAACTAATTTTTTGAATAGTTAAACTTTAATAAAAGAGAACACGTAGTCAAGAAAAAGACATTTTTTATAAATCTAGTTTGAATGCAAAAAATAGATTACACTATCAGTATTTTAAAGAATAGATTAAAGACAAGATACTGTCCTTGGGTATTCATACGTTCGCGGAAATATCCATCTCAGCGTTTCCTTTAAATATTGTTATACAAGTAGACTTTCAAGTCTCCATTCACTCCAAGAATAAACACAACGAAAGTGGAACTTTCGATCGAACATGCCAAATCAAAATGAATAAGTTAAGTTTAATCGCAAATCCAAATGATAAAGAGCCCTTTTGTCCACATTGGAAAGTGACGGCCAGTCACGCTTCCTTTCATGTCTAAAAGTGAATGGAGAAGAATTACTCTTCAATACGTTCCCCTAGTTTCTTGCGGAAGATAAACGCCTCGAATTTAGAACGCACTAAAAAGTACATAAATGTGTTATGTATATGATGATGATACGAGAATTGTTGCGTAAGTTTTGATTTTCGATTGACAGTGCTGCTTGAATGATTGGAGGATTTGTATGGTTAAGATGACACGGTCAAACACAGTGAATATAAAAGTGTAACATTACGACACTATTTTATAGCGACGCACTAAAAATACGATCAAAGTCTTATGTAATTATATGTCATTCCGGAATGATTGCATGTTATGACATCTTGACAGAGCACGCTTCAAACTATTATAGAAGCAATCAAGATTAAATCATGATATTCTGAGTAATTTGTTAAGTAGAAAATCAACTTTGTATTGTAATTGTAGATGCCAAGATTTTTTTTTTAATTATCAATATATCTTTTATTTCAAAAATAAAATACTGAATGTTCCATAATAAAGCGATAAGTTTTTCTTCGGTAAATTTGTACCACATTTTTTAAAATATAATTTACATAATTAGGTATTCTTGTAATAAATTATAATGCTAATTTTCTCAAAGTCATATCATTGTTTGCTTCAAATTATTGTACTAATTAAAATCACCTATGTAACACATGAAAAAGGCACGTGTCTTAAAATATAATTTATCACCAGACTATTTTTTCTTATGCCTGAACTACACTCTCTGGAAGTTGGCCAAGGTTGGCCAAGGACGGAGAATATAGTGGGTTACTTCGGTCGAGTTCGGTTCTGCCCACTCTAAAATCTTTCGGAAGTTGTCCGAAGTTACCGAGAACGGGAGGTAAAGTGGGTGTAATTCAGTCTACTTGGCCAGCTTCGAGTGCTTCCGAACATTGTCGGCAAAATGTCGGCCTATGGTTAACACGCATGTCGAGCGCTGCATCGTGTTCACGTGGTCAAGTTATAATACCACATGCTTATCGGGGACTGACATCTTTGAATATTTTAGGGCACCAAAAGGGATTCATTATATTTTTGATAGTATATTCTTCTAACAGATATCGTTATTATTTTTTTTTTCATATAAAATTAAATAATTAAAAAATAATTAGTGGTACTTGATTTTGTTAAAAAAAATCGTTTCAAATATCCTTATGTATTTTCCTAGATCGGTTTATATAAATGTCACACCATAACGAATTCTTATTTAGAATCGATGGCGACAAATTCTAGGATAGTCACAGATGTGGTGTTCGTATTCTGGAGTATCATTTTTATGCCTTATGGCATTTTGCAAAAGCCGACAAAGACTTTGCGTAAATTGAATATTTGCGACCGAAAAGTTTTCACTGATATTGTATTGGTGAGTGCCAATACAAATTTTTATAATTATCAGTAGCGTAATTCTAATAATATGACAATTTAAAAATTGCGATTATTTGGCACTTTTACGATCGCGCCCAAATATGCCGACTGTACGTGACAGAAGCCGCCGTCGGGACGTCATTCGACGGACGGACGTCAAATTTGCGACAGTGTGGTCACTTACTCGAAGTCGTAGATCTCGGCCGACTTCAGTTGTAACTTCGGTTCGTACAACTTCCAGAGAGTGTAGTGCAGGCATTAAATATTATTAAATATTCTTCCGAGCTCTTCGCTGTTCTCTTCTTACTCCAAAATTGAAACTAGCTTAAACGATATAAACGAATTTAAATAACGTACATAGTCAGCTATTGACACCAATGTGTTTGATAAACGTATGTTTTTATTGCACAAATTATTATTTATACCAATACACAGATGTCGTTATTGGGTGGCAATGTCGAATGTGAAGTGTCCAGTTTGATAAAAAGTTTATATTGCATTTTTTTATAATAATAAAATATTTTCTAAAAATTAAGATTTCAACACATTCTAATGTAAATAATAATTAATATTATGTCATAAATTGCGCAGTAAATTTAACAACATACCCATCTGATTTTCTTTAGTTCTAAATAAAGAACAACTTCGCATCGTATATGTGAGGTAATTGATAAAAACAATTAGAATTTCGTCAAAATTATATAAAAATATATAGAAACATTCCAAAACTAAAGTTTGAGGCAAACTGCGCATAAAACGTGAGAATATAATTATCCATGCCGGTAAATGACAGCAACGAAATGTTTGACATTGCTGTTAGCTAAATAATGTTTTGTATTTATTTATCTTGAGGAAGCATTCAAAACATTCCTCGGGTCAAAGTCACTTGAAAAACTCTTCACCACGAAAATAATCTTGATGTCATCGTCGAATTGCCAATAAACGTTCAAGTGGACTTCGATACTGTTAACTTATCTTTCGAGCTCTTAAGAGTTGATAATTTTTCTGGATCGTATTTCTGAAACCACTTGACTCATCCGCCATACCAAAACATCGGTTCATTCTACAGTGTTATTATATTGTAGCTATCCACGTTTTAACATCTGCTCAATTTGGACAGATGTTTTGTATGAACTTTACTAGGTCGACAGTTGGTTTTGACGGAAGCAAGTCAGTTGCAGTTGTGTTTCGTAACTTTTTTCTTTACAATGATAATGAAAAATCTAAATAATAACGCCCACTAAATAATGCATATTGGATTTGTAAAGGACATATTCTAGGCGCATATTAGTTCTTTGTATGAACACTTGAACATATTACAAGTTCGTAGACCTCAATATTGAAGTCGATGGACGTTTTGAACTAACACGTTGCTTTAATTGCGTTCTATAAATTCGATAAGAAATTTTCACACAGATCTATAGATAAAATTGTATCTTGAATCATTCAATTATAGAAGTAATTATACACTATGAGCACAGTTTTGAATTTTAGGTAAACAATGCCTATTCTGATCGTCCCAAATGTATGATGCTATCGTAGTTCTAAAAATGTTAACGGGTATTTTGATACTTTATTACCCTCATATGTTATTTAAATTAGTGTTGTTATTAACTGATATTATCTTTAATAATTTAATGAAATATTTTAGTAGTATTTATATTATTTTTTTTCGTGGGAAATGAATAGTATAATCCTATTCAGAATCGTATCCTGATTTCATTATCATAGTTTCTCATTTTAAGTAAATATGTAGAATGATCGTAGAGAAACGGGTTTGAAAATAATTTCCCTTTTTAAAATTAGGATATTATGTATTAAAAACAAAGTAAATTATTATTAAATTGCTTTTTCATAGATAAATGGAGAGTATTCATAAATCAGTTTAAATTGAATAGCTTCAATATTATTGTTGTATTTTATAAAATCAGATAGAATGTTTAAATATGAAGACCCCAGAGCAGGAACATATATGTCGAAAATTAGCTTCAAAATCCACTAGATTTTTATTATTCTTATTGCTAGAAAATATAAAACCAGCAAGGGAAGAACATGTTATCTGCACTTCTATGGGTACTGAATATATAATTAATGTTCTTGATATAAATATTTTTTATTATTATTATTCAATATAAGAGGATTTTTTTATATTTAAAAAATCTGTTGAACAATTAGGTAGTACATAAAATAATATTTTACATTTAAGGTTAACTCATGTATGTCTTCCTAAAAATGTCTAATAAACGATGATTCCTTTATAATACATTTATATGAAAGATGAAAATATATCAATTATCATTTTCTATAATTGTAATAAATTATAAAAATACAGGTAAATTCTCAAATATTTAAATATCTCATAACTGCATCATGCTAGTTAATATGTACTTGTAAATACTTGGGGATTTAAATATCAATACATAGAACTACTTTTTAAATAAAATTAAATAATTTTCACAAATACTATAAACATAAAATATTAGTAAATAAATTTAGCTAAGTTTAAACCCATTTATAAAATGTTTGATTTCATTCATTATATAAGGACATAGAAGTTTCTTATATTGATAATTTACAAAAAATAAAAACAGATGTTTCAAATCGTCAGATTTTATTTATTATATATGCTAGTTCAGCTGTATACGCGCATCAATCGAAGAGCTCGAGGTTACTGTGTGCCTTGTGTGTAATATTTCTCTGATATTGTTGCATAAATGATGTAACCGACTCACTTTTAATATAGTTGGTCTATACACACGAGGAATAACATTAACCATTTTTATTTCTCACAAAATTCTTATATATGATTCCCTCGAGTCGCGTCGACGTGTGTATTTATGAAAGCATTAATTTAAGCTGCTGGTATGGAATAGATACAATCTAGAATTTCTAGAAAACCCTCGTCTTTTTGTGCCACATAATTAACAGGGCTTCGGTTCTTGAGTATTATTTTAAGTACAGCATACAATAAAATATGTATTAAACAACTACACAAAAAGCACAGCTATCCGTCAGATAATATTTATTTGATCTTATCCACGTACTTATGGTTGGTGAAAGCATTGTAGTATAGTCATTAATGCTATTGTTTAACTATTCTGTGGTGTAGCCATTAATGTTATCGCTTAACCTCTGACTTCGCCCCGGGGAGAAGTCAGAGATTTTCCTTATTACGCGTGCGACCTAGACTTACGTAGGAAGGTCGTCTTATTGAGGATCGAAGGACCAGTGAAACACCCATATTGCCTAATATCTCGTCTTTCTGATTGTTGCCCAACAAATATACCTTCCCCCGCTCGGATCGATTAAAACATTTTGGCCATAATAACAGATATTATTGTTAATATTTTATGTACTCTTATGTAAGGTTATGTCCTACACATATATACATAAAAATATTTAATTTAACTGTGGTCAAAATATGAATATTTTTTTCGTATATCTTTTGTTATTATCAGTTGATATGGGTTTTTTGTATCTACTGTCACTTAGGCGTAAAATCCTATACATTTTTTTATAATAAAGAAAACAAGAACGCGGAATGCCTTGAGAAAAGTCATTCAAGCGTCATCCAGCCACACAAAGATGACACGAATCGAATCAATCGGCTACTTCTCGAATCGCTTTTTTTCCTTGTTCGCCAGAATAGAGCAATTCTGTATAATAATGTAAGAATGTGTTCCGTAATCGTGGGAAATGGAGCGCGATTATCGTTAGTTGGAAAAAAAATCTGAAAAATCCGATTATGGCCACTCTGAAAAGCAATCGCAGATTCTGTTACGTTTTTGCGCTCTCTGCGTTGATTGGTTTGTTGCTGCGCAGTTTCGAGAGATTGAACAATAAGCATAAATAAGCATATAAAAAAATAAATAAACGCAACAAACAAACAAACGCCCACTGCCTGAGTCAATTGAAACAAATTTTGTTCGTTAGCCGACGGCGAATTTTTGGGGTAAATGACAGACAACCGACTGACTCGTGTGCATCGGAGAAATCATACAAGTTCAATAAACACACAAATCAAAGCAAAACGACCGGGAAGTGGATAAGTAAAGGAATGTTTTAAGACTCGAGAGTCTCGAGTATAAAAGGTCCATTGAAATACAAATGTGTGAAAGCGATTAGTGTTGCGTCAGTTGAAGATTTAGAATAGGAAATTGTCGACTTAAAAAGATGATTAAATATGTTACATATATGTAAATTCACATTAGAGATTCGTTATTCTTGATTAATAATTCAAGTAATGATATATTTTATGATATTGAAGATCTTGGATATTTTGTGTATGATTTTTTAATCCCCATAATATCATAAACAGTGTTTGATGTATTCTGAGTTTATTATTTAACACACAATATACATCATATTGTGTATTTGTATCACTATTTAAAATTTGTTCGTTGTATATCTGACATCCGGATTTACTGTGATCAAATAAGCGATGTTTATCGCAGAGTTTGCTCAATTTTAGTTTATCTATATTGATGTATACGGTTTGTATTACGGTTTTTTTTTGTTAAAATGTTACTATTTCATACAATGATCTATTACTTTGCTTAACCTCATGTCTTTCTCAACCAGTGACGAACTTTTTTGATGTGGGAATACAAGTAGATGTTGTATATACTGATTTTGAAAAGGCATTCGATATTTGTCATGGGTTATTATTAAAAAAATGTTAGGTTTTAGTTATGATTATTCCTGAGTTATTTAAGAAATCCTAGATATATCGCAACTTATGGCGACCGATCGTCGAAAAAATATTTTACCCCTTCGGGACTTCCTCGAGGGTTCAACCTGGGCCCTCTATTCTTCTCGTTATTTATTAGTTACATAAATACAAGAGTTACAAATTATAGTTTTGTTTTATATGCTGATGATTTAAAATTGTTTAGATGTATTCTACATATTACGGACTCTTTTTCTCTATAGAGAGATTCATGGAGATAGGCTTCCATTAACCGTCTGCCTTTTAATGTTATCAATATATCAAATTATGTCATTTTTCCAATCTCGTTCCCCATTAGAATATTCATATGATCTCTGTGGGAACTTTCTGACTAGATTTAAAGATACTTGAAAGAGCAAGTGATTCTCTCTACACGTAAACGACATCCGCAAAAAAGGTTTCAATATGCTCGGCTTTGTTATGAGGAACGCGTTTCAATTTGACGATCCGTTAGCGATGTACGTTTTCTTTAAATACAATTAACGATCCAATTATAAATCTTCAATTTCGTCAATTTAGAAAGCGATGAACAATTAAATCGGTAGTTCAATCAACATGAACTTTAGTATCATATAAATTGCATTGTTAATGATCAATTTTCGACAACGACAGAAAATTAGCAGCACACGCCTATTATTGATATTGTGACCTAAAACATTATTGTTCGTCCATTGATAAAAAAAAATCGCGACTGATTAATAAGCCGCTTGCTTCGTTTTATCGCTTGTATGCGTTGTGTTTATTTTCGGTCGAATCTCGGTAAGCAAAGGTTGACGATCGCTTCGTTACGCGCGTGTGTTTTTATTTATCGTAGTAGGTATGGTATATGTGCAGACCGTCTGGCGCAGTTTTAAGTGAATAATGGAGAGTGCGTTCACATCGGCCGACCTTGCATCTTGCTAAAGGTTGCCCTCTGAAATTTTCGGGTTGAGCGCCCCTACGTCCTGGGTTGCCAGGATTTCCTCATTTTTAGTCCATTGCACTATATCTTGTATTTATATCTCACACTTATTAATATCACATTGTTTTAGCTTGAAAAAGTATAAATTACAATCTTTAGTGGAGAAGTAGTAGTTTTCCTTAATTAATATACATATATTTTATATGCGTACATATACTAAAAGTAAGTATAGGTACATATTTAAAAAGTTCGTGGTCTAATCTTCACGTCGTGGCTTACTTTTTCGATCACTTCTATAATATAAGTTGCTATCCTTATCGATATTACTATAGACTTATAATATAAGAGGGTTGACTAAAGTATATTTAAACTTAAAATCATATGAATGAGCATGACGAGTTAACTCGTCATAATTTTCGTCATGATCATATGATTTTATGCCGTCGCCGTCGCAGTGGGAACGCTCGTTACCGAGCGTTTCCACTGCGACGGCACGATTTTATTGCTTTTGACGTGGATTTTTGATTTCTGGGAAGGGATAATTGTTTTTTTGCGCTTTCCTATTGGTCAAAATTCTGTTTAAATGTGGTAAATAGTATTGTATTTATTGGCTTATTTTATGCATGTTAGACTCATTTATATATTTTTCAAATGTTTCGCAAATAGTCACTTTTAAAACTTATGGCAGTTATACGCCTATTTCGTAAACACATTTGTAGTATCACTTGATATTCACCAATAGTAGTTATTTTTACCCGTAACTAAATTTATTGAACTAATTTCGACATTTTCTAAATGATTGGTTATAAATAGTGCTTCTTCTCGAGAATTTCTCGAAAAAAAAATCCAAATCGAGAATTTTGCTGATATCTCTAGAAATTTTATAAAGCCTTTTTTTTTTACTATTAAATTGACTTTAGATGTTTTACAACTGCTGATTTTTTTATACTGCTGCATAAGAAAAGGTGGGTCTGTGCCAGATGTTATCCATAAATATCCATGCATTATGTATGAGAATGGCAAAAAAATTGTTCACAATTTTCTTAACTATACTAATTGGCATTATCTTTGATTTAGTAATCTAAGAACTACATTAATAATCAGATAAGAAAAACCCGCATCGCGTTGGAATCAGCAGATTTAAAAAATATATGGTGGCTTTCCACCGGTTTCGGTGAACTTAAATTTCGTTTTTTAAGCAATCCAAAAAGTTTTTTTATTTTTCACTTGCTCGATATATGAAAAATATAAGTAGTTAAAATACTGTTATTGACAATTTTCTCAATAACATTCTCAAAATTTCTTCGTAATTCGACGTTCTGTGATTAATCGAATTAGATAGATCCGATCTGGTACTTCAATTATTCAAATCCATTATAACAAATCAAAATCCTATAAAAGTTATATATTATGTATATTAATAATATTAAAATATCTGCAATTTTTTTATTTATCAAAGTTTTTAGAGAATCTCAATTCAATCGATTAGTGAAAATGAGAATTCTCAAGAAATGAAAAACATATGGGTTAATTAAAGTATAACCAAATAGATCATCCTATATCTATATTTTTATGAAAAAGTATTCTTGAACATTTCTTTTATTAAAATTCTATACATATTCTCAGACTTTTTGAAAACAAATTTACAGTCACTCTAACCGATTTCTCGTTGATCAACAATACGGATTTTGACTAAAACATTATATTAACGCATACATATCTTGTTATAAAATCAATCGAAAAGATTTAAAAATACAGATTTCAAGAAGGCCATTCCATTTTTTCCGATGTGACCACTTGGATAATCTTATTGCATATGATTTTAAATACTCAGAAGAGTGATTAACATACTTTGGAGTACCGAAGGATCAAATCTTGCTCCATTACTATTTTTTCTGTTTATAAACGACAAACACAGAAAATGTTTACTCATGTTATTTACTATACGGTGACTACTTTAAAATATTTGTCTTATGTTTTCTCTATTTATTATAAACCATATCATCACGACTTCATACAATTCATACACATGCATACACACAACACAGTAAACACAATGAAATGTTGAGCAAAATAACAGATTTAATAAATGATAGTGGTGCAGTGTCAATCGTCGTTTCATTTGCAAAAATTACAAAGTTTGGGAAAAGGGGATAAAATACGCACATTGTTAATGTTCTCAGAAGGTTGATAAATCGTAGCATTGTCAATTTTCCCCAATAACAGAATATTATAAAATATTAGTAATTCTTAAATAATATTCTGAATGCAAATATCGATTTTCCTAAATTTGGAGTTGTCCCTTTCACGCAATTTTTTTATAATTGTATACTTTTTCTCTATTTTTTCCACTTTTTTTTTGTCCTTTTTATTCATAAATCTAGATAATCCACTGTGATTGCAAAATACTTCTATCGCAATTTTCCGCCGTAATTTGTAATACATACCGTTTCGGATTGAAATGCAATTTCTTGAAACGACAAAATAAGAGAGGTAAAACGTTTTGGATTGTGGTCGGTTGCATTTATTTCACGGTCACGGATTTTTCCGTAATAAGTTTAATTCGTAATAAAACAAAACTCTTTGTTTTTGTGGGTTTGTCGCTTGTAACCGTGAGACGTTCACAAATCGTTTGCAATTATTTTACTTTAATCGAACATTATATAAATAATATTTTTAATGGAACGTTCGATAATAGAAAATTAGTTTCGTACACAAATTCGAGTAGTCAGTTTCGTTGTTAATTCGAACATTTATTTATCGCTTGGAATCACATTAAATTTATAACATAATTGTGTTTAAAATGGACGATTGAATTATGTTGTTACACAAAGGTAATTCCAAATCATTCGGAATCGCTCAACCGTAAATAATTATCGAAATATTTCAGTTTGAATAAATATCGGAGAACTGCGCATTATTTATTTGGAAGATTTATTGTCGTTTTTCAATATAAACTTACGTATATTGTACACATACATATATTGTAGTTACAAACCATGAAGGTTTTTTTTTCCAATTTGTTTTTTCCACACTATACGCAATTTATGTTTATTGGTTTTCTACAATAATATGTGATGTAGTATATATTAATCTATGCATTTTTTATGCCTATTTTAGACCAAAAATGCAGGTTAGGTTTATTATCAAACATAAGGAAAAACTTTTTTTTTTTAATCACGTCATTCACAATAAATATAATATCTCTAATGATAATGATAGTAAAGTATAACTCAAACAATCTAGTATAGAATCAAAATGAGATTATGTTTTAAGGAATAGTTAAGATATTTATAAAATATAAGTAAAACAATAAAGTTTGCATGTATATGGTTAAATTTAGCATAAAAATCAGTAACATATACTTGTCTATAATTAATTTAAATAAATAATACTGATGATATAATGATTCATAAAAGAGTTCGTCCAGTAGTCGCTAGTTTGAGTCTTTGTTGTAGTCATCGCTGATTTATTCGCCGTCCGAGAGTCTTCGCTATGGTCTTCTTTGATTGCCAGTAATTATTCGAGTGATCGTGTTCCGTTCGTTTAATGCTTGCCAGTGATTGAATCACTAAGAGTGATGGAATTTTCTTATTTAAAGTATTCACACATTTTTAGAAGGCGTAAATATATTTGTAATTTTTTCTTGGTGCAAAAAAACAATGAATTGCCTGTAAAATATTATTTAATTAAAAAATTATTGTTTGTTTATTATAATTATTTTAATTTATCATTATTACTATCATAATCACTTTTGAATTTTATAAAATATTCGTAACACAAATGAGGGCGTCAAAATGAAAATGCTTAACTTATTATTATTACTGTTTATTCAGGAACGTCATTTCAGTTTTTTCAAATCACCATAATTTAGAACAGCTGCGATTAAACTAAGCAAAATTTTATCGAATTTATTAAATGTATATACAATAGCTAAATAATGTTTGGAACAAATTTGATATGCATAAATATCAGATTCGTATCGACGTTTTTTGTACGGATTTGCATATAAATTACATAACATGAAATAAATTTACCGTAATCAAATTATTTAACTGAACGAAATAAAATCTTTGTCTTGAAACAACAAATACAAAAACTTAACACAAAATTTAGGACGCACACCTGTTTTTGAGATAAGCGTTAAATAATAATAAAGAGTAGGCCTTTCCAATATTTTTTTCGTTCAACGAACGAATTCTGCGAATTTCGGTCATAGTAGGTACCGCCTGTAAACATTATATTTTCAAAGTTTTTCGAAGGCGTAATAGCATTTTTGTTGTTAAGAAGAAGCGTTTTTTGTCTCACATATCGAAACAAAATAAAGGCGCATAAAGAATCATAAATTTTGTAACTTTACTAGTAATGTTGCTTAAGTACGCAAATTGTATAAATGAATATTTTAATATTCATGTAATTAAAAATCAGGTGAATAATTCTATAGATTATATAAGGTTATATTATTTGCGATTTAATTTTAAGTGATACATATCATATTGGAAATTTCACTATGCAGCCTAATAATATAATACAACAAAAAATGTAAAAATAACTCGTTTTTGATCATCCTGTAACATTAAAGGTTTTACCTGAACAATAATATTAAAATTAAAATAAAACTTATCTTTAAGAATAAATGAATCTTTACGTTTCTACTTAGTCTTAAAATGGCTTATGACTCTTTATTAAATAAATTGCCTGTAACACTCTTATTTTTGTTCATGTTAAATTTTATATGACGTTTAAATCGCCAGCGTTTGAATTTTGCGAGGTGTTTTAATGAGCAATAATATTGATTTATACACACATACCCTGGAGGTTGTTTATTTTTTATTTTATTTTTTCATTTTCTTTTGTTTTGAACAAACAATGCCTTATTTTCACTGAAAACCTGTTTTTCGCTCATGTCAAATGTTAATCCGAGAGTATAGTCGATATGGAGTCGCTTAGGTTCATCAACCCCGACCTATTCTCGATATGTCGGAATTGTTGCGTGAAAACCGATCGCTAACAGTCGGGTAATCTTTGTGTGACAGCGATACCTGCCATTGCAGGTGCTTGCATAATGTCATGGCATATATTCGTATCAAGCATAGACTCAAATTTCGACCAACATGATGACATTTATTTATTAGAAATCTGATCATCTTTACTTGACAGATCTACTATATCCGACTAAATAATATATTTATAAAAAAAATATTTAGTTGGATATCTATCATGTAAAGATGCCAGATTTCTACACATACATATACTTTTAGACACTCTTATTCTTACTATAAATGCACACAACAAAGTGTAAACGATAATATATGTGTACAATCCCACATGAATTAATCTAGCTCCTCATAGCTACCGCCGAAAAGTACGGCAAGCTCGTGAAAAGCTCGATGACTCGAGTATTTGGGGGGAAGGGCGGGTGAGGGAATTTGCTCTCCCCCCCTCTTAAATTTGACCAGAAAAATGCATGTATTTTAATAAAATACTATGAATCGTAATGAAATCAAAATATTAAAAATACGACCACTAACTTGTCAACTTTTCTCTCCCCCCCCTATGAAAAAAGCTGAAATGACGTCCCTGATTCTAAACCAGAAATACTCGGGCTATCCCTTAAAAAGATCAATCTTGATCTAACTAGAAAATAATTTTTAAATTATGTCATTTCAGTGAAATCATATTGGAATAAATTTTCACCGGTAGATATATATTTTTACCAGCACAAATATAATTTATCTGGCAAGTGCTAGTTAAATTATATGATTTCAACTTTTTCATACGTAGTAATATAAATAATATATACATTTACATACTTATCATTATGTTAACAGTGTGTGTATTTTTCAGTGAATTTATATTTCACTAGTGAAGTCCATAGTGAGTAGATACATATTTCTATAAGCGAAAATATAATTTAACTGATAGGCGCTAGTGAAATTTTATGCTGCTCTTAAATGTCTATGAGACGTAATTTGGTAGTTGCGAAACGTATATTTGCTGTTCAAACCCAAACGAAATTTCTAAAACTAATTATAGTTTTATGTTTTAATATACTTTGATCAACACTCTCATATCAGAATTGTGTAGTAATATCGGTAAGGATAGCTATCATATTTTTAAAACATAGTTTAATATCGAAGTGCAGACGAACTATGGAGCAATATGCGAGATGCGACGTTTGTTTGTACTTCTTCCGCCTATTTTTTCCCTGAGTTTGTATTTTGGACTTGACCTAATGAAAGTTCTAAAACTATAATTAGTTTTAGAACTCTCATTACATCAAGTTGAGTTCTGTTAATTCGTGTAGAATTAACTACAGTAAGAAAAATATACAAATTAAGACAAACTATGGACCATTATGTGAGATGCGATGTCTGTCTGTACTTCTTCTTCCGCTTATTTTTCCTTGAGTTTGTATTTTGGACTTGACCGAATTTTGGTCAGAGAGTGTTACTACATTTTTCCATTGCAAGAACCACTGCCGTTACCGGTAATAGGACCCTACGAGAACAACCCAATGGGTGGCATCCAGCTTTTAAGGGCCGGATGAGCGGTAGTATTTCTCCCGAGCGTTTTAGGAAACGTTCTCCTGACCACCTGCAAATCTGCTGCATAGCATTAGATTTGCATGCTATTGCACTTCTACGCTTCATCCTTGTACATCACTTTACGTGATGCCTGAATGATGCGTGAAATGCAATGCTTTGCTCGTCATTGGTAGTCCAAAGGACACTACCTCGGTTGAGTGTTTACAGAGTTTACTTCCTCTCAAGAGCTTGGGAATTCAAGCTCAAAAGAGGTCCCTCACTCTCCCACACTGTTAACGGGGAACTCCAGCGTGTAGTCGACTGGCGCCGACCGAATTTCGGTCAATAGGAGAGCGCAAAAACAATTACATATCACTTCTCAGAAGTAAAAAAATCACGTCAAAAGCAATAAAATCGAGTCGGAGCCGTCGCAGTGGGAACGCTCGCTTATGACTGCCGGTGGCAACGGCATAAAATCATATGAATGAGCATGACGAGTTAACTCGTCATGGACTTTTAAAAGCTAATTTACAGCGGGTTGGACGAAGTATCACGCTACATATTAATACATCTAAACACTCGTACTATTAACACATTTTTAAGCCAACATTTAATTTATTTACATAATTTTCAAACATTTTTATTATTATTATTAAATGAAAAATATTTTTTATTATATTAAAAATAATATTATTTTAAATTTACCACATTTTTTTAATAACAATTAAAAACAGTCAACATTAAAAAATATACTGAATCTTGCTATAAAAAGAAAAATATTTTTTAATTGCTCCT
Organism: Plectrocnemia conspersa; assembly: GCF_051122295.1. Lineage (NCBI taxonomy): Eukaryota > Metazoa > Arthropoda > Insecta > Trichoptera > Polycentropodidae > Plectrocnemia > Plectrocnemia conspersa. Next base: position 18,853,511 of record NW_028277168.1, read on the forward strand.
TATGAAAACACAGATGCATTTATTTTAAATGTTGCTATTATTAAAAATAAGTAGTTTTTCCATTTCGCTACATTTTGATCATCGTTACTCCTCATCTTCAATGTTATTCAATTATTATGCGAATATATTTAGAAACACAGTGTGATTTGTGTTTTTTTTTTACTCTTGGCCTTCGTCTTTGATTTTTATTCTTTCGATTCTATTTATTGCTCTTCCTTCTCGTGCATTTCCAGCCAGGTCTGACGACATTTTCTCTCGCATTTTCCCTTTTATATTTATTTATTTTCGGAATATAACATCGCATTTCAACAGACAAACAAAGAGCATATGCGGTCGGACGCTTATGCGGCAGATGCATCCAAACATTCACAGTAATTTATTGTGTCGAATGTATCGCCCTTTTAAACGGATGCCAAAATTACCCGTAGCAACTGTTGTGCATTTATGGCCGTTATGCAATAAATTAAGACTTATTGGGGGATAAAATCGGATATACATTTTTATTAAATAAAATCTAAACATATAAAGGGAATAATCATTAGTGGGTCTAATAGACACGACTGGAATGTAGAAAATACGCTCGATGCTTTAGCGTAACTTTTTTTAAAGTTTTAATGTCACCGAATCGGTGATTTATCGTAGCGGGCGTTGTAGTATGTCTCGTTTTCATAAGCTCGAACGATGAGCTTTTTAGTCTCATTAAGCTCAATTTATTCCTGGATGCGGAAATGCGCCCTTTATTAATAGGACACTGCTCGCTGCACGTGGATGTGTTATTTTCAACTAAAATGCATTTAAACAACTTCAATTTACCAGAATGAATTAATATAAGAACAAAAAATTAACAGCTATTTCAGGTGCACCCATAATTAATTACTTACCCTTAGTTAAAAAAACATTTTAGCTGACAAACGCAGTGTCGAGATTTTTATAAATATTTTTAATTTAGAATGCTATTTCTGTGTGCTTAACTGCGATTTCTGAATCAAGTATAGAGGATTATATTATCTTCAATAAAAATGTCATGCCTTTAGGTCTTCACTTAATTATTTTTCTAGTCTTGTATTCTCACCATTTTCTTTACCCTTTCGGTTGTAAATCGTGAGCTGTTACATGTTGTATTACGCATGAAAAACAAGACTCAATCTTTCAACGTAAATAGCATTGATTTGCATATACTACATTCGTAATTAATTAGTTAGAATCGATAGCGTGGGTGACTACATACTATAATACATATATACTCTTACTTACTGTGCTGTTATTTTATGTAATGTATACTCCAGCGAGGTATAAAGTTTTAATTAAAATTATTGAAAGATCCGATAAAAAAAAACAAGTTCATTTAGAGCAATACGTATACATATATGGTAAATATAGTTAGGGGAACTTTTATAGGGAATCATGTTAGGGTGAAAATCATATTTTCTATAATACAATAATTTTCATCCAAGTATCGTTTCGTTGTCCTATTTAAAGGTTTTATAATAACTCGGTGGTTTATTGTTGTGTTTTGTGACCTTTGATAGTCACAGTGTGGCCCATGGAAGCTATAAAGAATAAAATTGACCTTGATTGGACATCATCTGGGAGACAAGAAACAATGGTTGATTCTGGGCACGTTCTAAAATGTTATACATAAACTTTATAGCTCATGTCATAAATCATCGATGCGGTATTCAAAGCATTGATTGTTTTACTGTTTATTGCGGTTTCGCGGAATGTAAACTCGCTTCTTCGCATTCAATGCTTTTAGCTTGAGTAACTAGAACGACGATATACCCACGAAGAATGCTATTCGGATATTCGATAACCATAATGCAAGAATGTCAGCGTAACTCGAGAGTTGTATCTCAAAATATGCTAATTACAAGAACTAGTTTGGTACGCACTGAGCTGTTATTAATTTTGTTGACATTTTTATTGAGATTATGACTATGTTTCTGGTTATTCATGATCGATTTTCTTCGCTTATTTGTTTAGTGATTCTCAAGAATTTCTAACAATCGAGTGCTTCATAAAAATCAAACGCAATCATCCCCTGTTAAAGGTGTTATCCTCTCGCTCTTTTTTCTTTACATAGTTTCGCAAGGCTCTTTTATTGTACCCTTGCAACGTGTTTATAAAATGTGAAAATTATTTTTTGCCGTATTGTTGAGATAATCACTCATATGTTTAGTTGTTGCGTCTTACGATAGAACATCTGCCATATTCTGATATTTTACTTATAAATAAAACATCTAGTTTTAATTTAATACCCTCATAATTTTAGTTGCATATTTTATACTTAACTCACTTTATTTGACAATTTAACTGACTATAAGTATAGTAGCGTGCAAAAAACGCATTACCTTAAAAAATAAATGTTATATTTTATTAAAAGAACCTTTAAATTCATTACTAGTTCTTAGCTCACGTTATTTAACAATGAGTACATAAATACAGTAGCGTGCAAAAACACTTACAAAAATAAAATCATTTTAGAATGTATTGAATCTCGATTAAAAAAAATTGAAAATGCCTTTTAGACTTCTACAAATACAGCAATCCATTGAAAGTTCAAAAACTTTAGTTAGTTTCAGAACTTTTATTAGGTCAAGTTGTGTTTGGTAAATTCGTTTAGGTTAGGTTTGGTTTAAAATAGCAAATATACGTTTCGCAACTGTCAAATTGCGTTTCATATATATTTTAGAGCAGCATATAATTTCACTAACGCTTATCAGTTGAATTATATTTTTGCTAGTAAAAATATATATCTACTGATGAAAATGTATTTGGACTTGAACTAGTGAAAATATAACTTTAATTTAAATATTTGCGAATAACCTTATATTATTCTTGCATATACAAGTATTATTTAATATTTATTTTAATATTTTTCCTGATTTTTTTTAATTAAAAAAAATTAAAACAATTAAATTGCACTGTTAATTTATACTACTTTCACGTACCATTTATTTTCAGCGCGAGTCTGTTATAAACCATGATTCTGGTGCTTTTATCTAACATCCACAAACGTTTAACATGACAATGCAGGACATTATTTATCAACACATCTACCACGTGTTGTGAAATGCACATTCGATCGCATTACACGCTCGGAGCGCTTTGAAAAGGTGTTCCGATCCATATGGATGATATGCGTAATTTTTATCCAAAGAGGAACCAGAGACCACAGAGAGGTGCTGTGCGATGACGCAACGTGGGATTGCGCCATCGTAAATAGTTTATTTTTTTCGAGCTCAAACCCAGGCCTTCGTTGAAGTAGATAAATACCCCTTATCGCCCGCATATTCTTGAGGGTCCCTTTGTCTCTCGTTTTGCGAACTAGACCACCCTTCGCGTGAGTGGGAAATTGATACTGGTTCCCATGGCGCTGCTTAGGAACAGGTTCTTCCCCTTTTGGCAGCAGGCGGCGAAAAAACGCGTTTGCTTTTTAATGGACCAGTTTTACGGAACACGGGACAGGTAGGCATTATAAGGCATTGCGCAAACGGCGACAGGTTTCTTGTCAAACGATACTTTCAGCTGAGTGATTGCTCTTGTATTTCCAACGTGTAGATAAATCATGCGTGAGTTATGGATTACTTGATGCGACTCAACTTTAAAAAGGAGAGTCAATGATTTTATAATAGGAATTCCACGAGGCAAAAAAGTATATGCAGCTTTGTGTCCTCTTTCCAAAGAACGCTTGCGTTGATGTTCGAAAACAGATGTATAATAGAAACGCAAGTAAAGAACATAACTCTACTTTTTTATGGGAGCAAAGTATACAATTTACGACAAAAATGTGTTTTGACTTTTGGTTCTATAAAATTCAGCTTTATGTGTAAATATATACAGTAGCGTGCATAAATGCAAAGTGATGATTTTACCAGCGAATATTTGTAAAGATATGAATGTGGACGTATGAAATTGGCCAAGCAACACAAAAACTGGAATATTTTAAATAATCTGGAGGTGCTTCTTATATTTCGGAATGGAAAGTATCCACTTTATCGACAATGGGAAAGCACGTACAAATTTGAACTGCAACTTAACTTTTGCGCCCTGTCATCGGTTTAAATAGTCAGTAATATTTTTTAATCAATTTGATAAATGTAGTAAAATAAATAAAATTAATACTTTATTAGAATATAAGAAAATATGTGGGAAAAATCTTGCACTTGTCATGGAATAATCCTTATTTAAACCGATAAAATATCTTCGAATCATAGTTTTAAAAAAACGATTGTAGAACTCAATGAGCAAACAAAAACTACCGAAATAGTTTGTCACGACAAATTAGATCACGAACTCGTTGAATCTTTTTTTCGTAATTCAGCAGCATCAAAAGTCAAAGGCGATGCATCAAAATAATAATATTTTAACCTTTTAACCAAGGAATTAACTTATGACGATTATTTATTTATTTTTATTATTTATTTAGCTTATATAGCTAATTGTTACACTAAACAAATCTTAACTAAACATTTAAGCATAAACAGAAACTTTAAAAAATACTTATAATTTATTTCTTAATGCACTTAAGTATTTCTTTATTCCATTTAAGAAATCCGCTACATTTTTATTTTTGCGGAATGTCCTTGGAATATTATTATACAAATTCACACCTCCGTACATTATTCCCCTGGCCGGACTCGTTTTCTCATACCTAACTATCCTTAATTTGTCTCTATTTATAGTATTAAATCTATGTACATCTTTATTTATCATTAAATATTTAAGGTTTGAGAACCCTAGGGGTGTGACTTCGTAGTCAGTGAGACGCTTTGTTTTTATTAGATTGTATTATAATTGCGACAGACGATAAATCGCGAGATGTTTTTTTCCGAGCGGTGGTGAAGAAGATGGCGCAGGTATGATGTCCGTGGGAGGTCCTCAAATATCTTGTAGGTGGCGTGGTAGCGATAGTATAGCGGAGGATGATCCCTCTCTGCTACTGTAGTGCTCGCATGGAAGAGTCCCTCTCGGGATGTTAGTGCACATGACGCTTTCAAACATGGGCATCCTTGTGAGGTCACCACAGATACTCTGGTAACATATTATTTTCTAACTTACATAGATGTAAATACTAAAAGATTCATCTTCAAAATTTCTTGAATATTTTACCATTCCGATCTATCAATCATACTTCTACAACTAGTGAATATATTTTTATTTAAGACTACTCTCATTGCCCTATTTTGTAATTTTTGCAACAAGATTTTATCTTTTTTTTTAAACATATTTTATATTGTTGCACACAAATTAAAATGGGACAATATAATACAATTTTTTTGTGTTTATATTTAACATATTTTTCATCCTAGATATACCTTTTTTGCTGCCAATTATTTTTAATTTAAAAATGATCTCGCCCAAAATAATAATTTTATATATTTTTCTAAATCTAACTATCTTAGATTATAATTTTTGTTAATTTATTAATTTTATTTTCTTAATTTAAAACTTTTTATTTTTTTATTTTCTACATTTTTTAATTAGCAATCAAAAAACTATTGTTTTTTCTATATGCTTTTTTTTTAATAAGAATCAGTTTATTTTTTAACGTTTTTATCTTGTATTTTGGATGAGTATGACGACTTATTCCGTAATCAGAATATCTGTAATGGGCGTTACGAGAATCTCCGTCAATGCGAGAAAAAGTAAGACATTTTTTTAATGCTAATTAAAAATGCAGTAAATTTTTTTTTGCAATAGTATTAAATACGTAAAAATCAATAGACTATTCTCCACCGAAACAAGTACAAATCTGTCTCGCATTTGGCACGATGACGTGATTTTTAACGATCTCATATTTGCTTAAAAATGTGTTAATAGAACAAGTCTTTAGATATATTAATAGCCTGCTGTAGATTAGTTTTTAAAAGTCTATGACGTGTTAACTCGTCATGCTCATTAATTATTTTTATGACGAATATATTCGTCATACCCAGTTAAAAGGTCAATAGTTGTAATATACGATTTTAAAATAATGTTTTAGAATTCAATAATGAATTTTAAAGTCTTTTAAAAATACGTACCAAATTTCTCTGTTATATTATTTATTTTAATTTCTTAGTTTATTACGGGTTTTTATTTTATATTTATTATGAAATATTTGTTTGAAAAAATATTTTAATTAATGAAAAATATAACGTATCTTTAGTTGTATTTAAAATATGATGATTTCGAAGGTGATACATTTTTTGCACGTTGTTAAGAACAATTGTTGAAAAATGATGATTTTTAAAGTGCTTCATAAATAAAAACCACAACACATAAAAATCTATTTTTGTGACAAAAATCATTATGTACAAGTTGCATTAAAATAACTGGTATATTTGAACTAGACCTTTAGTAAATAAATTCATAGACCACTCGAGATTACATTGTTTTGTCCACAAACTTGTCTAATTTTGGATGCCAATGAACTGTATAACACGCCAAAACTAATTTCCATAAACTATTGAATAATCATGACGTGACGCAGAGATAAGATTACCATAACTTGGTCGTAAATGTGACGTCGCCAAAAACCACTTTCGCCCTCACTCTTTGGATTCTCCGACGAACTTGTTACACTTTAAGAATTAAGAATAGGTTAATGCTTAGATTTTAATCGGCGATTGTTGATATTTTTCAGGGCGTGTGTGGTTTTGGTCGATCGGTCAATTGGGACAATTAATTATTATTAAGACCTAACCCTTGTGGAATCCGGTGATTATATATTATAAGAATTGAATCATAAAAATCGTATATTAATTGATTGGATAACGTATGCTTTATTCAATTTTTTTTATTGCCTATAGTACGATAATAAAATAACGAAACCATCACACGCAATGGTCGTTAACCGTAACTATTTATTTGTAATGTTGAAGATAAAGTTAACATTTTTATTTAATGTTGCTTTAGAGTGCATTACACTCGTAATTATACGAGGGTTTCATAGTTCTTAGAATTGCAATTGCATTTATAAAATATTTTCTCAACGTGTTGAATCGGTCATTTTAAAAACTATGTCACGTTTTAATTTCAATTGCGAATAACAGTATTTCATTATGTTACTATTAATGATCACACAACTTCCACAAAAACCACATCCTTCACGTGCTAGATATACAATCAAAATCACGTACAAGTCTTCCACAAAACAGAAACGCAACATCCTGTCTCAAATGTCAACTTGTATTTCATATCACACATACACTTTTTAGCAATGTATCATTATTAAAAATAAATTAGCATTACAAAAAATAGTATCAAATTCTGTGTTTTGACAGGCGACGATTATCTTCGGAGTAAACACGACCCGGTTATCTGCAAGAGATCCAAAAAAAATAGTGAACTCAGCCAGGAAAACGCGGATATTTGTGTGAGCAAACGTTCAAAAGTAAACACAGTGGGTGCCTTACGTGTTTGCACTAAACATACATCTGACATCCTGACTGAAGAAAGAAAGTAAGTCAAACAAGTGTGTACGTGCAATTAAAAAAATGTATTTGCTTTATAGTGCCTGTACTGTGTGTTGTGTTTTAAGTTATATCATAACGTGAAGTTTACTTAACACGTTTTAGTATTGTGTGTGTTCATATTATAATAAAACTCCTCTTTGTCAGGATCAAATAAGATAAAACCAAAGATTAACCAAATCTAAGATACGAGTATTTGAGTTTGTGAATAACGTTAGTATGGAACATTGCTTAACAGTAAACCTAACTTAAAATATGGTATCTAATATCGATTGTGATATTTAATCAGTCTAATTAATTTATATTGAAGAGATTTTTTTTCATAGCATTAGATGAGAACATAATAAATATTCTTCAATACCAAAACATTTTCACAGCAATCAGCAAAAACATTGAAATTTTATTGTTATTTAATATTCAATTATAACCATAGAATCCGTAATTGTAATGCAGTGACGTATTAGGTAATATTTAATTATATTATTTTCGATTTTTTTGCACTTGGTACATCGATGCTGTAATGCCATGATGTCTGGTAAAATGCTTCGTCTTGTCTACGACTGCAGTGACTCCTTTGGTGGACATCTTTACTGTCTTAGTTCTTTTTTGAGTACGAAAATAGATAATACTATATTCGGGGAATAGATATGCTTAAATATCAATTCAAAACCGCATCGTTGAATTTCTGATAGTGGTGACTTCATCTATCATTTAATTTATTATCGCTATTACAAATAACATCATCCGTTTATTTGTTGGAGGTGATGTTTTGACTGTTGCTTTGATTTAAGCCAATACTAGTTACTTCATGTATCATTGATAGTAATTGATCTTTCAAAAAGCATTCTACAAAGTTTGTCTTGAACTTCTTCTTTGGTCTTATTTTTTTAATTATTCAAGTTGTTCAATGAATATTTCGCACATTCTAGAGTAGCGCAGGGTTCGAATAAGAGTCCTTTATCGTCTCTAAACTTCCATTTCGCAAGTGAAGTTCTTTGATGATAGTTCTAAGGTGGACGTTCAAGGCGATTCTTAAGCATTAGATTTGCAAAATACCTCTTTTGCGGAAGGAGCTATGTGATATGCTGGACCATACAGAAGCTCCATATGTCATCAGCGGCCGTATCATATATTTATATAACAAAAGTTTATTTTTGTTACTGAGATGGCTGCGATTCCTTTTTGTCTAATGGCTTTAACTTATTTTCTCTAATTTAGACGGCTTTTCTAAAAAAATTACGACTTACAATAAGTGAGAATCGAATGAAGCATATCTAAACCGATTTTTGACCAATAGGAGAGCACAAAAACAATTATCCCTTCTCAGAAGTCAAAAATCAAAGCCAAAAGCATAAAAATCGTGTCGGCGCCGACATGATTTTATTGCTTTTGCCGTGAATTTTTGACTTCTGAGAAAATATAATTGTTTTTGCTCCTATTGACCAAAATTCGGTTAATACACCTTAAGGACTTACATTCATTAGGTCAAGTTGGGTTTGATCAATTCGCGTATGTTAGGTTTGGGTTTGAATAGAAAATGTACGTTTCGCAACTGTCAAATTAGGTTTTATAGACATTTTAGAGCAGCATATAATTTAAATACCGCTTATCAGTTAAATAATATTTTCGCTAGTATACATATATATCTACTGGTGAAAATGTATTTGGACTTCACTAGTGCAAATATAACTGCACCGAAAAATACATTTATATGTCGGACGTAAATAAATAATGATAAAAATACGTATATATATATATATATATATATATATATATATATATATATATATATATATATATATATGATATGATATGATATGATATGATATGATATGATATGGATATGATATGATATGATATGATATGATATGATATGATATGATATGATATGATATGATATGATATGATATGATATGATATGATATGATATGATATGATATGATATGATATGATATGATATGATATGATATGATATGATATGATATGATATGATATGATATGATATGATATGATATGATATGATATGATATGATATGATATGATATGATATGATATGATATGATATGATATGATATGATATGATATGATATGATATGATATGATATGATATGATATGATATGATATGATATGATATGATATGATATGATATGATATGATATATATATATATATATATATATATATATATATATATATATATATATATATATATATATATATATATATATATATATATATATACGAGCTGTGCGCCACGCTGAAGGAGGACCCGTGGGGCACACCGTACAGGTTGGTGAGGGGAAAACTCCGAAAAGCCACCGTCGACCCGTATTTGGAAGACGAGGACAACATGGAGCGAATCGTCGACGGACTCTTTCCCCAACATCCAGAAGAGACATGGTCCAGCTGCGAGATCGACTCGGTCGACGAATTGAACACTCATACACCGTTCACCGAAGAAGAGGTAGCCGCCGCAGCAGAAAGGATCAGCGTTAGGAAGGCGCCGGGTCCAGACTGCGTACCGAACGCGGTCGTAATACGGATCACTACAATGGACCCACAGCTACTGACCGCGGTCTACAACTACAAAGACTCAGCCTCGCGAGGGTACAGAGAAGAAGCCTGCTGCGTGTAGCCTCCGCGTTCTCGCTCTATGCGGCACGCCGCCGCTGAATCTCCTCGCCTTGGAGAGACAGGCGATCTACAACGGCTGCGAGAAGGTGGCTGCCAGAGCTGCGACCGTGACGGAATGGCAGAGGAGATGGGACGCGTCCACCAAGGGCCGGTGGACGCACAGACTCATCGGCGATCTGTCGGCCTGGGTCGGCAGGAAGCACGGTGAGCTTTCGTACCACCTCACACAGGGAATGACCGGACATGGATGCTTCGGTATTTATTTGAAGAGGATCGGCAAAGCGGCGAGTGCCGAGTGCCTCCATTGCAACGCCGGAGAAGACGACGACGCTGAGCACACACTCTTCGGATGCTCGGCGGGGGCAGCGGACAGGATGGCGCTAGAAAGGATCATAGGAAGGTCTGCCACAGTAGACACTATGGTCCAATCTATGTTATTGAACCGAAGCTGCTACGAGGCATGGACGAACTTCGTGTCGGCCGTATCATATCATATCATATCATATCATATTACTACGTATGGAAAAATTGAAATCATATAATTTTATTAGAATCTACCAGATAAATTATATTATCACTAGTAAAAATATATATCTACCAGTGATAATGTATTCCGATATAAATTAATTGAAACGACGTATTTTAAAAAATATATTCGAGATAGATTCGAGACTGCTTTTTAGATTTTTTCAAGGAATAACCTGAGAATTTTTAGTTTAGAATCAGATTATTTTAGCTTTCTCCGGGGGGGGGGGGGGGCAAAAGTTTGCTAATCGTTTTTTTTTAATATTTCGATTTTATTAAGAATCATAGTATTTCATTAAATGACATGCAATTTTCTGGCCAAATTCAAGGGGGTGGGGCAAATGCCTCTACCTGCCCCACCCCCCTAAATGACGTTCATATTTTCCATGACAATATCATGAATCAAATTGATATTTATTTGTCACATGTACAATGCTTGTACTGCGAGAATCATCTTTGGTGCTATCCCTCTAATGTTTTTAATTATCTGCCCTCTTTTTTATAAAGTTTTTAAAGTTTTTATTCTCTGCACAGTAATCTGTTGCTTTCCATTCCGAAAAAATATATAAAAAATTAAGACTTGAGATACTAATGTTATTTCTCATAACCTCTAAAAAGTGTGCGCCTAGTGCTGCCATCTCTGCTGGATCACAACGTTTTCAATGTCTAGTTCAATACGTATGACCTGGTGTGAAACATATTTTCACAATTCATTTAAAACCAATAAGTAGGCTTTATTGCCTATCTGGGTCGCACAGAGCTGTAATTTGATAATGAATGTAGTCGAAAGTGCGTCGATATAATAGCAATTACAAAAATTACTCTTCGATTTGCGTATCGAATTAACTGTAAAAAAAGGTTCGCCGCCGCTGCCTGAGGCTCGCAGTTATACGCAGTAAAAATTAACCGAATTTTTCGGCACACATTCGCTACTGAACGATATCGTTATTTTTTCCTGGTTGTTTAGCCTTGATAAAACATTCTTCGAATGCAAAAAATATAAATATCGGCGCAATAACCTCAAGCGGTAATCAGTTGTACAAAATTGATTCTGGTATTATAAAGGTTATCGTTCGTTGCTGTAATAACATGAGCACAAATATAAACAAAAATTGCTTATAATTCATATTTTATAAGTTTTAAGATCAGGAATCTTTGGTGCAATAATAAATTGAGTAAACATTTACACAAATAATTGACCTCATTTTTTATAATTTATAACAAAGTTGTATAGTATGAATGATGATTGAAATGTTATAAAAAACATGGATGTGTTATTATTATATTTATTTTTATCTTTGATGTACATTTTTTCGATTTCACGTTGAAACAGTTTTATCTAGAAAAAAAACGCACCAATGCATGAGCTTCTGTTTATGCATGAACATCAAAAGTGTTGATAGTCGAGGATATTAAAAAAATACGTCATTCAATAATTAAATTTCATTTTTTAACATACAAAAAAATAATATTAGAAATTGGTAGATTTATTGAATTTTGAGTCATATCTGCTGCGGACCTACCCAAATGAGCTCGCGGGCCGTATACGGCCTGCGGGCCGGACGTTGTCCATATTGCTTGAAAGTAGTAGCCGAGAATAAAATGAAGTTCACTGTAAGGGAGTAATGTTATTGGCGTAGGATATCAAACTACCATAATATAATGCAGTATTTTTTCTACAAAAATGTCGATTAATATGTTCTTGCCTTGTGATTTTAAAATATGCTATATTTGTGTTCCTAATATAATACATCATTTGCTCATTATTCAAAATCTAACATATAAAGAATATAAAAGTTGCTATTAGGGTTTCTTCACAGGTCAAATGAGTTAAGCTACTTTCTTTATACCTATTAGGGAATGGATTACAGTGGATTGTTATTTTATATTTTGTTGTAATGTATACTAGCTTTAAAAACAATTGCGATATTTATTTATATGAGTATATTAATCGCAGTATATTTTATTATAAAATACCTATTTTATCTTAATATGTATTAGAGAAGCAATATTAAAAATAGCAATATCTACTATAATTGGTAAATAGAAAGATTTTTTAATTATGAATATTAGTATTAGATAGTTTTAACTCAATCAAAAAATAACCATCAAACAGATTAATCA